>NC_133792.1:16444676-16476194 GCF_003597395.2 Chelonoidis abingdonii | reverse complement strand
ATATGTGTACAGCTGCTCATGAGGAACCGTGAGAGCAGATAGATATACTTATATGGGAGTGTTGGGGTGGGGAGGGAGGGAATGATGGTGGGAGGGTTGGGGGTGGGGAGGAGGCAAGTGGAAGGAAGGCGGGGCTAGTGGTGGTGGGGAGGATTATGGTCAGAATGATAATGGCTTGGGGCAGAATATTATTGGGACACCAGAACCGAGCTCCTTTGTGTGGGAGTAAGTGCAGCTGGGGATGGTATTATGGGAAGGATCACAACACTAGCATTAACACAGTAACTTGCCTCCCTAGGGTGGGCAGGTCGTTCAGCCCTGCCGTTCTCTTGTAACTACTGTCTGGCCATGGAATGGCTATCGCTGTGAAATGAATTTAGGGGTATCTATCAAGTAATGAGATGACAAATACTATTGCTGACTAATCAGTTCCCTTGTTGGCAGACTCAGTAGAGAGGCCAGAGAGTCAGTTGTTCATGGCAGCATGTTTTATTTCTTCGTGTAGTTAATGTAGCTGCAGCTATAAATGGTGTATAGTGTGGCTCAAAAACTTGTCTCTCTCTCCAACAGAAATTGGTCCAATAAAAAATATTATCTCGCCCACCTTGTCTCTCTCAAATAAAAAGGGGCGGGAATAGGGGAAGGCCTCAGATGGTTTGCCCCTACTGAAGATTTTTATCTTGGGTTAACTGATGACTAATTAACTCAAGAGCTTTAACACTTTGATATGCTAATCTTGATGCTCTCCAAAACATTTTCCCAGCTACACTAGGAACAAACCTTTGGAGTGTGTCCAGACAAGCCTTAACCTTTACGAAGGGTCTAATTGATCACGGTATGTGGGACTGAAAAAGACTTTTCCTCTAGGTCAGATTGGCACTGGCCTTCGGGGAGCTCTGCCTTCCTCTGCAGCATGGTGGTTTGCCAGGTTCATCTGGGTACATCTCATGTAATCAGCTTCCTGCTATTGCAGGTCTTCAGGTATTGGTGCACCTCAGTGCCTCCTGTTCTCTGCCTGTGGCACATAATAGTTTAGTCTCCTGAGGACTGTAATTACTTCAGTAATTTCACATGTTGCGTTTAGTGTGTGGCTGCAGGGTGGTGTTGGTGGCCTGTGATGTATAGGAGGTGACACTAGATTGTCTAGTGGTCCTTTCTGGCCTTAAATTCTATAACAGTAACATCTCTAAAAATCACACCACTTTTATGTAGGTCCCTAAAAATAGCTTTAGGTGTTGCTCTTTAAGCATTTTTTTTGAGAAAGTGGTCTTACAGGTCTGTCGCATCTTAGCTTCATGCGGTCAGCAAAAACAAGAAAAAACAAAAAAAAGAGAAAAATAACAATTTAAATACTGTTTCTGTAGTGCAGGCAATTCCACTGGCCATTACACTCAATGTAATTTTGACTTTACGCAATTTTCGCTTGACGTGCTGACTGCAGAATGTAACCCCAGTGTAAGATGAGACAGACCTGTATTTGATTTTATATAAGGGTCACGTTCTAGCCTTAATCTTTGATCTCCTCTTGGTATTAGTAGGAAGTCCATTGTGGACTAATTTTGTAGTTTCATTCTAGTTGCTGCTGTTGTCCTCCATGACTGAAGATGATGCTGATGATGGTTTTACCTATTGCAAGTATGGCTGTGACTAAAAAGACCGGGCAGTCCTTTTCACACAAAGTGCATAAGTACCTTGATGCTGAGGAAAGGATTACAATCTGTGTCTGCTGAGTCTGATGCTGTTTACGACTCAGCCTCTGTGCTTCAAAATCCATATGGTGGTTAATCTTGAACTGGGTAACCCCATTTTTGACTTCTGCTTGCCAGCATGAATTATGTGTTGCTGATGACTCCCAGCTGTCAACTTCAGTGTTGTACTGTTTCAAATTATGCTTTAAATGTGTCCTTGAAGTGTTACTTTTAGCCACCTCATGTGCCATTACCCATTTACAATTGGTCATACAACAACTGGTTTGGCATTCTGGTGTCACTCCTCAAAACACATGACCAGCCCGCCTTAACTGTGATGCGATAAGCATAGCTTCAGTCCCTGTAGAGTGACTATGTTTCAGAACCTCATTACTGGAAACTTTATCCTGCCATTTGATGCACAGTATGGCACACAGATATAGTAAATGGAACTTATCTAGAAGCTTAATGCGATGCCTGTAGCATGTCCAGGTCTCACAACCATACAGCAAGTTGGACAGCACAACTGCTTTTATACTATATTGCTACCAGACTCTGATAGTCTGCCAGATGATGAACTGGCTTTGTTAATATGACTTGTCAGCCCCTTGTCTATGGTAATATCATTTGACAGTATACTACCAAGGTAGCAGAAGTTTGTAGCAGCATCCAGCTGTGTGTTGCTTTAGTTTTGTGTTGGGTTTCCCTTGCGCAGATTGATACATGACCCTTTCTTTTTCACGTTGATTGTCAGCCTGTACCTTTCTGCAGTCTTTGCAAATCTGTCCATAATCAGTATATATCTTCTAGAGCACTGGTTCTCAAACTTTTTTTGGGGGGGGACCACTTGAAAATTGCTGAGGGTCTTGGTGCACCACTTAATGATCTTTCCAAATGTTGTTGGTGCCGTTAGCTAACTATTGTAAAGTGCTTTGCATAAAAGTGCTATATAAAAAACCCTTTAATAATAATTAACTTTTTTGTTCTACAAATAAAAGCACACAACTCATATTTTAATATCAGTAGTCTTACCTTTCTCATGTAATGGATGTGCCCTCTCTCCGCCCTGCCACCGCCCCCAAGCTGGGGCTGGGAAGGAGGGTGGTCTCTCCCCTGCCACAGAGTTGCAGCTGGGAAGGAGAGCCATCTCTCCCCAGCAGCCGCAGCTCTGGAGCTGGGGAAAGTTGCCTCTTTCTCTGGCTGCCGCAACCCTGCACATCCCAATTCATTGCACTCCCTCTTCTCCTCTCAGTACCCCCTCCCACCTCACCTTACATGTGCATCTTCTCCAGGGTCCAGGCACCTAATTAGTGGAGCTGCACCAGCGTGGCTCCACTACTTAGGTGGGTGGCCCTTCATTCTCTTGTGTGCAGCTCCTCAGGCGCGCGCATTAGAAGGAATCAAGTATCAGAGGGGTAGCCGAGTTAGTCTGGATCTGTGAAAGCAGCAGAGAATCCTGTGGCACCTTATAGACTAACAGAGGTTTTGGAGCGTGAGCTTTCGTGGGTGAATACCCACTTCGTCTGCGTCTGACGAAGTGGGTATTCACCCACGAAAGCTCACGCTCCAAAACCTCTGTTAGTCTATAAGGTGCCACAGGATTCTCTGCTGCTTTCATTAGAAGGAATGAACCGCGGACCACCTGAATGGAGCTTGCAGACCCCTGGTGGTCCACGGACCACAGTTTGAGAACCAATGTTCTAGAGTATGATACTTGAACTAGGATAGAATTCAGCTCTCTTCCATAACTCTGTTGGTCTTAGGCAAGTTAGAGCTGATAGTAAATTATCAATAAAAAATTATTTTTGTCACTGTAGTAAGGAGATATAACATGAAATGAATAGAACCTGGGCGATCTCTTTTGAGTAAGAATGTACTGCTTTTATCTAGAGAGAGATAAGGTGGGTGAAGTAATACCTTTTATTGGACCAACTTTTACATAGTCACTTTTCAAAGTAAAATTGCATTTGAAAACACAACAGCTTAAATCAGGGGTGGGCAAACTTTTTGGCCCGAGGGCCACGATGGGCTTGCAAAACTGTATGAGGGCTGGGTAGGGAAGGCTGTGCCTCCCCAAACAGCCTGGCCCCTGACTGCCGACCTCAAAACTCCCAACCCACCTCCCTCCCGTCCTTTTCCCCTCCTGGCCCCCTCCCGGGATCCCAGCCCCGAACTGCCCCCCGTGACGCCACCCTCTATCCAACTCTTCCTGTCCCCAACTGTTCCGACCCCATCCACACCCTGCCCCCTGACAGCCCCCCCGGGACTCCCACCCCCTATCCAGTCCCCTCATTCCCAACTCCTCCCCCCCCAACCTCCATCTCATCCAACTGCTCCCTGTCCCCTAACTGTCCTCTGGGATCCCCTGCCCCTTATCCAACCCCCTTGCTCCCTGCCCCCTTACCATGCCACTTGGAGCAGCAGGAGCTTGTAGCTGCATGGCCTGGCCGGAGCCAGCCACACCGCCGAGAGCACTGGCAGCGCGGCTGCTGGGGAGGGCCAGTAGGGGAGGGGCTGGGGGCAACCCTCCCCCGTCCAGGAGCTCAGGGGCCAGGGAGGAAGGTCCCGCGGGCCGTAGTTTGCCCACCTTTGGCTTAAATGTTTTGGTTCTTTAGGAAAACTGGATGACTCTAAGTAGTGCCAATGGTAATTTTAAATATTCATGTTTTTTCTCCATGTAACTATTTAATGGTGGTGATATAGAGACTATCAAGGTAGTATCCAATTGCAGGTTGTTGACTTTCATGAAGTTTACTTGTGTAAATTATGAGACTTGACTAAAGCTTCTTTTCTTTTTATTATTCAAGGAGAGTGCTGCAGACATAAGACGCAAGTACAAAGTATTTTTGTATCCTGCACTTTATAAAGATGAAGAAGGAAAACAGAGAACATAGCGAGAACCTTGAAAGCAACAAAGAGGAATGTATGCGGAGTGTAGAAGTTTGCCCTCATTCTCCTTTGCTCTTTGAAGATCAATCTTCCCAGGACATTGATGTTCACAAAAAGAAATCAAAAAAAAAGAAAATTACACAAGAGAAACAAGACTCTTGGCTAGCTAATTCTTATATTGATGGGAAGCGTGAAATTAATAATGAAACTGTAACAAATGCTTCCAAAAAGAAAATGAAAAAAGAGAAACGGAAACCCAGTGACAGTGAGCAGGAGGAAAATAATATACTCTGTATCCATGTGAACCAAGAGATGGACACAACTTTGAAGCATGTTGATTGTATTTATGTAAATACATCTACTAAGAAGAAAAAAAGAAAAAAGAATTTGTCAGAAGAGCAGGATGAGGTAAACAAACTGCCTGGGTCGTATGCATTTGGAAATGATTGCAGAAGCCAAAAAAAGAGAAAACAGACCAGCCTCTGTGATACACAGGAAGCCAGAGATGAAACCTTTGCTTCATCGTTTTTGTCATATTCAGAACAAAATTCTACGTCGTCTCAAGAAAGGAATGATGACATTATGATGTCAGGGTCATCTACTAAAATGAGCAGCCCAGTAGTGCCCAAAAAACACCACAAAACCCATAAACATAGAAGAGCCTCCAAAGAAAATAAGACTGATTTGGCAAAGATTTCCTCAGTATTTGATGAAAATCCTCTGGATGTGACTGCTGACATTTCTAAGATTACTTCAGAGGGTAATAATGGCTGTTCTGAAGAAACCATGGTACCAGTTAGAAATACTGATTTCCCTTTCCAATCACACTCTGAACAAGCAACCTCAGAACAAAATTCTACGTCCTCTCAAGAGAGGAATGATGACGTTATGATGTCAGGGTCATCTACTAAAATGAGCAGCCCAGTAATGCCCAAAAAACACCACAAAACCCATAAACGTAGAAAATCCTCCAAAGAAGATAAGACTGATGTGGCAAAGATTTCTTCAGTATTTGATGAAAATCCTCTGGATGTGACTGCTGACATTTCTCAGATTACTTCAGAGGGTAATGATGGCTGTTCTGAAGAAACCATGGTACCAGTTAGAAATACTGATTTGCCTTTCCAATCACACTTTGAACAAGCAACCTCAGAACAAAATTCTACGTCCTCTCAAGAGAGGAATGATGACGTTATGATGTCAGGGTCATCTACTAAAATGAGCAGCCCAGTAGTGCCCAAAAAACACCACAAAACCCATAAACGTAGAAAATCCTCCAAAGAAGATAAGACTGATGTGGCAAAGATTTCTTCAGTATTTGATGAAAATCCTCTGGATGTGACTGCTGACATTTCTCAGATTACTTCAGAGGGTAATGATGGCTGTTCTGAAGAAACCATGGTACCAGTTAGAAATACTGATTTGCCTTTCCAATCACACTTTGAACAAGCAACCTCAGAACAAAATTCTACGTCCTCTCAAGAGAGGAATGATGACGTTATGATGTCAGGGTCATCTACTAAAATGAGCAGCCCAGTAGTGCCCAAAAAACACCACAAAACCCATAAACGTAGAAAATCCTCCAAAGAAGATAAGACTGATGTGGCAAAGATTTCTTCAGTATTTGATGAAAATCCTCTGGATGTGACTGCTGACATTTCTCAGATTACTTCAGAGGGTAATGATGGCTGTTCTGAAGAAACCATGGTACCAGTTAGAAATACTGATTTGCCTTGCCAGTCACACTCTGAACAAGCAACCTCAGAAGCTAAGAGAAAGTAAGGCTTGAATTTTCTCTCTCATAATTTCTATTGCATCCATCACATAGCTATCTGAGCTACTGCTTTTGGTGAAGGAAAGTATGTTCTAAAAATTATTTCACTATGAATAATCAAAGGTATTAGTAACAGAGAGAAAGGGAAATGTTATAAGTCAACAGCATCTCTTGCTAGTGTCCTCCATCAAAATGTCTGTGGATATAAGCTACATTTACATGTTGGGGATTTTGATGACCTTGACAAACCATTTGATCAGGATTTGGTATCAGAATTCCTTAATGGAATTACAGCTATATTGTTAGAAATATAGGTTGGGATGAGGCAAGGAATATAGTTCCTTACCCTTTGCTTGAAGAATCATAAGAAGGCTGATAATCATCTACACCGTTGAGCTATATAATTCTTCTCTTTACCAGGTTACCAGAGTCTGTAGCATCTGAAACTGAGAAAGACCAGGATGTTGGATTTACAGAATCGGAAAACTCTATGATGTTGAATAATGAAGAGTTGCTTGAAAGTTCCATGTATTCAGCAATGGATTTGGAGACTGTCAAAAGGAAATTGGAGGAGTTTGTTCCTCAAGTGTGGACAATGTCGGAAACATCAGTCCTAAAGATGGCTGGGAGAGACCTGATCAGGTTTAAAAAGTTTAAAGAACAAGGTGAGCCTCCAGGAAGACACGGTACTGATTGGGGGACTCAAAGTAATTGGATAGAGGCAAATAAAAAGGAAATTTTATATAGTACCTTTCATGTCCAAAATATCTGGCTTCTAGAAATTGAAATGCAGGAGACTCTATCACAGCTTCCAATTCAAGTGGAACAGCAGCAGGTTTAAATTATTTAACAGAAAGACAAAAAGTCTGACTTAACTCCAGCAAGAGTATTTCTTTAGGACGGTGGTCCCCAAACTTTTTGCCCTGCACCTCTCCAGTCCCCCCACCCCAGATCCAGGAGTGGGGCTGTGGATCTGAGGGGTGGGTGCGCGGGTGTGTGTGTGTGTCACGGACAGGGGTAAGGAGGCCGAGGCAGGGGCCATAGCTGGGGGTGGGGAAGGAGCGGACCCGAGGTCTGCAATGATGACTGGACACAGAACCCCAGGCACAGAGCAGGCAGCGGGGACCCTAGGCGTGGGGCCGACAGCCAGGACCCCAGGCACAGATCCCTGGGAGTGAAGTGGCAGCCAAGGCAGCAGTCATGAGCGGAGCTGGGCAGCGCTCCCTCCCTGCCACCTGTGGGGGGCTGGTGCAGGTTCCAGGTCCTCCCTGCCCCCCGCCCCCCGCAAACATTACTCCGGGGGGCACGCCCCACAGATAGAAGGCCTCTGCTTTAGGAAGTAAAACATTTACTGTCTGAATATTGTTTCCTTGTTCTGCATTATATTCTGTTAAAAATGATCATTGCATTCCATCTGTGAACAGCTCTATTATGTCCTTATTCCCAGTTCCGTTTTTCTCTAATTTCCGTCTTTATTGGTGCACATTATCCTGGCACTCAAATTACAATCACTAAAGTACATCTAAATCATCCGTCATTGCTCCCTTTCTCTGTTTGCCAAAATTTCCTGTAAACTTGTCTTTTCAAGATGTCATGCAAATGAGTTGTTTGAGTTTGTTTCCCTAAACCTAACTTCTTATATATTCCAGGTATTCCTATTAAGTTTGGCAGGTTTTCTCAGAAGGAAAATACTCAAATACAGAAGAATGTTGAAGACTTTTTATCACTTACAGAAATAGAGAATGCAGAGAAACTATTATTTACCTACCGGTACCCAGAAGAGCAAGTAGCCATCACCAAATTGAAAACAAAATATGCTTTTGGTATGAAGATTGGTGAGTATTAATTATAGTTCCACTTTAGGTAGATGGATCCTGCCCCCGAGTATATGGTGGCATCATTTGCATGTCTTGTAAAATAATCTGTTGTTTAAAAATATTCAATTGTAACTCTTCCTAAAATGAAAGAAACAGTTTTGAGGTTACATATAGTTGGTAAAATATCTTTTATACTGTTGTGAATAGCTGTGTTCATTTGTGATGGGGTTGGAGGTTGGGATTCAACTTCATTCCACCTAGGAAAATTAATTGATTTTTAAGGCCATTATGATCAAAGGTGCAATTTTTGCCATTTCTTACTGGCCAGGCAATAAGTAAACCAACTGGCTGAAATTTTCAAAGCAATCTAGGAGGCTTATTAATGGTACATATGAGTCTAAATCCCTTAGGCTGCTTTGCAAATCTTAACCATTGTTCTCAGTGTACATAAGATGGCAAATTCCATGCACAGTGATGGCCTAAACAAAAGGAAATTAGATTACCAAAAGAGGCAGTTAGCCAAAATGTTTGTGTGTAAAATTCTATTTGCTTTGTTCCTATCTTGGAAAATTAACTATTAAACTTTTGATGATTTCCTAAATTACTTGCTAAGCCTCTTTTTCATGTGTGCTAGAAAACAGGATCAACCCATTTTTTCTTTTCAAAAAGCAGATGTTTCAAATAACATACTTGTTCATCTGTGTCTTTTATCTATTTATTTAATGCACTTTCAAAATGACTTTTCATACTATGTTTATTTTTGTGTTGTACTAACTGTTTGACAAAACTATTCAGGAGATTCAATTTAAATTGGTCTTTTCTTCAGCACTGTAGAATGTGTTTTTACGCTTGTTATATAAAATCACTGATCTTTTCCAATTACTATGTTATGTTACTTTCCTCAGTATCCTTTCCTCTGTGTCTAATATATTTTAAAACTGTATTATTTTTCTGTCTTTTAGCTGAGGGGATTCCACGGCCCTGGAAACAGGTATATTTTCGGGCAAGAAAGATGTTTGACCCAAACAACTATAAAGGGAGGTAAGAAAATAATTCAGACAGCATCTGAATTCACAAATTGTCTCAGATGATCACACATTAATTTATTTCAGTTTTAAAAACATATATACTGAGAGAACCACTCCCCTCCCCTGATGTGAGAGAACTTTCCAGTTATTAAAACAAAATAATGAATTTACAGTGTTCTACTGACCAGTCCTATTTGATTCCAATCCCATTGCTATTACATCGCAACTCCCACGTAATGAAACACCTTGTCCTGCCCTTAATCTAACCCCTATACAAATATCTAAGCAAAAAGTTGGACCTTGCAGCGTGTCTGGAAGGTTAAAAAATCTGGCTTTTGGCAGAACGGGAAGAAGGGCATTTCAGAATTGAGGCTCTCTCAGAGAATGCTCGTTGGTGAGTTTTGGTTCCAGAGTTTCTATTGTGATTGCTACTCATTGTGTGAACAGTGGAGGAGGGGCTATCTTAAACAGAACACATCTTTTGATGAGTTTGATACTGCATTAGAAAAAGCTTTCTTATGGTTGCAATCATCTTGGGTTCATTTAAAAACAAAATGTGGTATGTATAATTCATTGCTGATTGGTTTTTTCCTTTTAAAACATAAATTGTTGAGCCCTGTAGTCTGAAAATTCCATGTCTCATAATGACTGAATGAATAAAGTGTAATCTCTCCAAGTACTGCCTCTGTGAGAGTTCCTCTGCCAAGTCTATGTGTTTACAATCACATTTTTCTACTCTAAAATATTTTTCTCTACCTTGTTGCATCATCCATGTAAACAGGGAGACTGACTGTACAGGGAAAATGTGCATTTGACAGTGAGTAAAGCCGAAGTAAACAAACTAATATTCCTGTAAGTGTAAGACTAGAGAGAGGGAAAAGTCTGTTTTAAAGTACTACTTATAACAGGAGCAAGTATCTTTTCAGACTTTTTAAAGGTGATGTTCATCTATAGCAACCTGGGGTTTTTTGGATTTGCAGTTGAAACTACTTACTTTTTGCTATCGTAGGTATTCTGAGGATGAAAAAGAAAAATTAAAGAAGTATCATGCTATACATGGCAACAACTGGAAGAAAATTTCTGAGATGATGTCCCGCAGTACCCACTCGGTTGCTATGAAGTATTCTCAGATTAAGTCCCGTAAGGCATAATATGCATCATTTAAGAATAACAATTCACATTTTAAGTTACTACTCTAGCAAGTATTTTTAGTATCATTTTTGGATGTTATGAATTAAACAGTTCAGGGGGTTGATTTCTTTCTGGGGGTTGCATGGGTTCTTGCTTTTCCAAATCACTGTTTTAAGTGCATAGAATTTTAGAAATGTAGGGCCAGAGGGTATCTTGAAAGGTCATCAAGTGCAGCTCCCTGCACTGATGCAGGACATGTAAACCTTAGACCAGGCCTGTACAATTCGTAAAGCGATGAGGGCCACATTACCCCAAAGAAAACAGCTGAGGGCCAAAACTCCCCGGCCCCGCGGAAACACCTCGCCCCAGCACCGCCCAGCCCTGCAGAAACAAACCCTCCTTCCCCAGCGCCGCCCCACCAAAACAGCTGTGGGCCAAAAAGGAAGGTTGGGAGTGGGGAGGTGATACTTGATTTTAAATCAACCAGGGGCTCCCAGCTGAAGAGGTGGCTGAGAGCTGTCAGGGGTAAATTAAAGGGCCCGGGGCTCCGGCGGCTGGAGGAACCCGGAGCTTTGCGGGGCTGGAGCAGGGATTTAAAGGACCTAGAGCTCCTGCCGCTGAGGGGAGCCCGAGCCCTTTAAATCCCAGCCCCAGCCCATCCGCGGGAGCCACTGCCGGGATTCAAAGGGCTCTGGGCTGCTCGTGGCGGTGGGGAGCCCTGAGCCCTTTAAAACTCAGCCATGGCCGGGAATCTCTGTGGGCAGCCCAGAGCCCTATGAATCCTGGCCGCGGCCGGGATTTAAAGGGCTCTGCGCTCCCCACGGCTGCGGGCAGCTCAGAGCCTTTTGAATCCCACCTGCGGCTGAGATTTAAAGAGCTCTCGGCTCCCAGCGGCTGCGGGCAACCCAGAGCCCTTTGATTCCCCGCCGCTGGCCGCACAGTGAGCCTCCCCAGGCTGCATGTTGTGCAGGCCTGCCTTAGACCATCCCAAAACATTTCCTGGACCTAAAGAAGCATTCTGTGTAAGCTCAAAAGCTTGTCTCTCTCACTGGCAAAAGTTGGTCCTATAAAAGATTACCTCACTCACCTTGTCTCTCTAATATCATGGGACCAAGGCTATAACAACACTGTATGGACCATTCCTGAAAGGTATTTGTTCAATCTATTTTAAATCCTCTAGTGATGGGAATTTCACAACCTCTCTTGGAAACCTATTTCACAGCCGAACTGAACAGATTTTCCTAATATCTAACCTAAATCTCCCTTGCTACAGATTAAACCCTTAACTTCTTGTGCTATCTTCACTGGATGTGGAGAATGGTTGATCACCACTCCCCTTATAACAGCGCTTGACATATCTGAAGACTTTTTATCAGGTTCCCACTCAGTCTTTTCTCAAGACTAAACATTCCCAGTTGTTTTTTTTTAAACCTTTCCTCATTGGTCAGCTTTTCTAAACCTTTCAACGTTTTTGTTGCTTTCTTCTATACTCTCTTCAATTTGTCCACATCTTTCTTGAAGTGTGGCGCCCAGAATTAGACACAGTACTCCAGCTGAGGCCTCACCAGCGCTGAGTAGAGCGGCTAGTTACTTCCCGTGTCTTACATATTACACTCTTGTTAATACACCACAGAATGATAATTTGCCTTTTTTCACAATTGCATCACATCATTGTCTTATTCAATTTTAGAGCCATAGCCAGTCATTCCTCATTTTGTAGTTGTGCATTTGATTTTTCCTTCTTAAGTGTAGTATTTTACACTTGTCTTGACTGAATTTTATCTTGATGATTTCAGACCAATTCTCCAGTTTTGTAAAGGTCATCTTGAATTCTAATCTTGTCCTCCAAAGTGCTTGCAAACCCTCCCAGGTTGATGTCATCTGTAAATTTTATAAGTATACTCTCCACACCATTATCTAAGTCATTAAAATATTGATTAGTAGTACCAGAGCAGACTAACCCCTGTCGGATCCTACTAGCTATGCCCTCTCAGTTTGACAGCAAACCATTGATAACTACTCTTTGAGTTTGGTCTTTCAACCAGTTTTGCCACCTACCTTATATTAATTTCATATACAGACGCTCCCCAATTTATGCAAGCGTTCTGTTCCGGAACGCCTTGCGTAACTCGAGTTGTGCATAAGTCGGAAATGTGTACCCGACCATTACATCAAAAAAAACCCCAAAACCTATTTCTAGCTTTCGGAACTTTTTCAGAACTTTTTCGGAACTTTTTACAGATTTATATAAGTTGGGTTTGGATAACCTGGGGGGTGTCTGTAGACCACATTTTCCTAGTTTGTTTATGAGAATGTCATGTAGGACTGTACCAAAAGTCTTACTAAAATAAAGATATGTCACGTATACTGCGTCCCCCCATTCACTTGGCTAGTAATCTTGTCAAAGAAGGAAATTAGGTTGGTTTGGCATTATTTGTTTTTTGATGAATCCATATTGGCCATTTCTTTTAAGCCTATTGCCCTCTAGATGCTTACAAATTGCTTGTTCAATAATTTGTTCCAGTATCTTTCCAGGTATTGAAGTTAGGCTAATCAGTTTATAATTCTCTGGTCCTCTTTTTTCTTTTTTTAAATATAGGTACTATGTTTACCTTTCTTCAGTTCTCTGGGACCTCATGTAGATTGCTTCTGCTAGTTTCTTAAGTATACTAAGATGAATTTCATCAAGTCCTGCCTACATGATTAACTATATCTTTATATGAAATTGATAAGAACAAGCACATCTTGTAAGAGGCACAAGGATGAAGTGATGCACTATTTTCCCTTCAATTTTTAGCTTTATTTTGGAAATTTATTTAGTAAGTGACTCCAAAATCTAGATTGACACGTGCTTTTTATTTAGATAGACTTAAACCAGAAAACGAAAGGAGCCTAAGGCAGTTAGGGCCAGTTTTTCAAAGGTATATGGATGCCTAAAAATGCAGATAGGTGCCTAAGTAGGATTTTCACAGTTTGCCTACCTGCATGATTGGGCGCCTAGACACCTTTGAAAGTCTGGTCCTAGGTGCCTAACTCTCACTGAATTTTAATGGCACTCGGGTCACCTACCATTTTAGGCTCCTTTGACTATCTCAGCATAAATGTTTACTTACAAGGACACAGTTTTCACAAGCCAACAAATACAAAGAAATACAACTTAGTGAGCCAAATTTCTCTTGCTGTTGAACTGTCTTCTGCCAATGGTTTCATGTAGTGCTTCAGGATCTGATGAGTGAGAAAGAAATCACAGGAAATAGTGAGGCTAAACTAGCAATCTCTGGGGTTATCAAATTCCTCTTATCTGCTCAACTGCTTACTCAGGAGTCGCAGGTTGCTATATTATATGTAAAACAGAACAGCACCTGGCGTGAAATGACCCAGGAACTACTTATTTAATCAACTGTATACAGGCCTAATTAAATACAACCAAATGACTTATTACATCATAATGTATATAATGGTATTCCCATGTACAGTGAAATATACTCTTTGCAAATTCATATTCTATTTAAGACCGATTCAGTTGGCTGCAGTCCCTTTAGCCAAAGAAATGGCTAAGTGTGGTTTTTTTGTTTGCTGTGTCTCAAAAGTGATGACTTTATTTTTTATTTTTTTTGGTAACTCTAATCTGCAGAGAGGAAAGATTTTCCTTGCTTCATGGAATGGCAGTAAAAATATTCACTCGGAGGCTTTTGTAACACAGTGGCTGGTGTTAAAAAGTAGATGCATTAGTATGTGTCACTTCCCCATGCTGCTCCGTTGCAAAAATAGCACAAATAAGTAATACATATACACTAGCTACTGTGCAAGTATTCCTGTTACATTTTCAATTTAGTACTTACGAAAAGTCAAGTAAACTTGTTGTTTGCTGGAGAAATTAAATTGGAGATTGAAGCCCAAACAGTGCATTAATCTAATCTCTCTCCCCCCTTCCACCCACCTACTGACAAACAACACACACTCTTTTTCTCTCTCATTTCCATATTCTCATATAGAATGTTTGAAAAGTTGCTGTTGTTTGAAACTGCATTGTAATTTAAGGTGAGGTATAATTCATCAGCAAATATTGAGAAAAAAAATCACTGTTCTCTAAGAGATCCATTTCTATTTTCCAGCTGTTGCTACAAGAAACAGATGGCATTAGCTTGTAACAGTTCTTTCTTGTTTTCCTAATTAGTTCTTTGCACTGCACTTTGAAAATAAATTAGTGTTTATATAGCACAACATTCCTGTGTGAAGTAGGTAGGTATGATTTGCATTTGTCAAACGGGGAAATTGGTACCGAGGCCAGTTATCAAAAGTGGATGCCTATAGTTAGAAGCCTCAGTCCATATTTAGGCATGCAACTAAGAGGCTCAACTTTTTCAAAAATGCCAAGTACCCAGCAATGTCCACTCAAGTCAGTGGGCATTGCTGGGGTGCTTGGCACTTTTGAAAATCAGGCCACTTATTTGTATGCCTGGATATGGATTTAGGCTTCTAATTTATGGTATCCTTTTTGAAATCTTCAGCCAAAGAGGGTAGGTAACTCAGTCAAAGTTAGTGCAGGAGTTAGTGATAGGTGCAGGAATGGAGCTCTGGAGTTTGTGGCTCCTGATATTGTCTTTTGTTCACTTGTGATGCAAGATCAGACACTTATTTTTCTCTTTATTCTACTCACTTGTGAGAGGTGCTATATAAATCAATAACTTTATTTAATAATATAGAGGTTAATTCTGGTCCTTGGAGTAAGAAGGAGACACAGAAGCTAATTCAAGCAGTGAAGGAGACCATTCAGAAGAGGGCTGATCTGGAAGACATAAGATTATTGCTACAGGCAGAGAACTCAGAGGGTACTCTCTCAGTTGAACGTGAAAAACTGTACAAGAACATATCTTGGACCGAGATAGAAGCTAAAGTGGAAACCAGATATTGGAGACAGTGTAAACAGAAATGGTAAGGTTTATTTTGGGTCTGGCTACTAATACACGCTTCTGGAGTTACCTCTCTTACTGTCTTCTTCCCTTACCCCAAACTAGATGTACTGTGGCATATGTCTGCATGATTAAACAACTGGTCATAATAGATACGTGTCACATCAGTTGGTTTTAAAAGACTTTCTTCTTTTTCAGTTCTAAAACTTGTGTTTACCTGTGCACAGACAATGGCCCTAATTCTGCAAAGACATAAGAATGTGCATAACTGGAAGTGGGGCTACTTTTACATGTGAAGTTACACATATGCTTAAGTCTTTGCACGGTCTGGGCCTGTTCTATTGTTGTCTGTGACAGTGTAGCGTTACATATTATGAATTATTTTTTGAAAGAAAGGAGGCAACTTCATAGGCACAGTTGGTGGTTTTCATCATAGCAATGAAAAGAAATTGTTAGGGAAATGACAGAAAAATAAAAATTTTAAGAAATAGGAGATCTAGAACCAAAGTTTGCCCTTACACTAGTGCAAATCTGGAGTAATTCCACTATAGTGAGTGGAATTGCACTGATGTAAGTGACAAGAGATTCAAGCCCCTATATTTGAATGTTGCATTAGACTGAGCCTCTTGGATCTGAACAGTTTCACTTACAAAACATGTTAGCAAGCTCATAAGAGAGGTAAAACCACTGGAAGGTAGGGGAGAAAGGGTCTTAGAGGGAAAAGCAAAGCTGTAGAGTAGAGGTCGGCAACCTTTCAGAAGTGGTATGCCGAGTCGTCGTTCATTCACTCTGATTCAAGGTTTCGCGTGCCAGTAATATTAATGTTCTTAGAAGGTCACTTTTTACAAGTCTATAATATATAACTGAACTATTATTGTACGTAAAGTAAATAAGGTTTTTAAAATGTTTAAGAAGCTTCATTTAAAATTAAATAAAATGCAGAGTCCCCCGACCAGTGGCCAGGACCCAGGCACTGTGAGTGCCACTGAAAATCAGCTCACGTGCCGCCTTCTGCACTCATGCCATAGGTTGCCTACCTCTGCTATAGAGCCATATAAGACAATTAACAAAACCCATAATGCTCTAATTTAGTGAGGAACAAAAATAGATCTTTTTTAAAAACCCTAACCCTGATTTTTTTTATTATTTCTTTTCCCCCTCTGACATGGTGGGAAAATGCTCTTTTTCTTATCTTTGCTTTCCCCAGGATTTCAATTGTAACAAAGAAAATGTCCAGTGGGCAGAAGGTATATGGTGGGACTAAAGGTTTACAGGCCAAAATCAATCTTATTAAAAGGTATGGATCATATTTGTGCAATGTTCTGTGGTTTTTGTCTAGGGATCATGGGTTATGTTATGAAAGTGTCCTGATTGATAAGAACCTGCTAGTAAAGTAAAAATCTGTAATACATGTAGGAGGAAGGTGAAGAGTGGGAGGTTTCTGGATTATTAAACTCAAAGGACAGTAACCTCTATGGTGTTATATTCCACACTTAGGTTTCTGTAATGTTTATACAGGCATTTTGTAATGGAATAACAGTTATAAAGCACCGTAATAATTATCCTGGGGACTTAGACTGTGGCTTGACTATGTAAAAACTGTACTTTCATACTCAACAGAGCTGCTCCTTGTTTATGTTCAGATTCATATTTGTTCTGCCTTTCTTTTTATTCTTGTTAGTCCTACAGAGCCAGCATAGCTGATATTGAGCAAGCGGCCTATCTTTTCCATCTTGTGCATCATCAAGAAAATTACTTAAATTCCAGTCAGTAACAACTGTGTAATCCTATTGCCTTCAGTGGTTTTGCCACAGTTGATGAGAGCATGATCTGAAGACAGGCAGTTGCATGCGTGTTAAGTATTATTGAGGACCTAATTTGGCTTTCAGCACCTTTACCTACTGGTAATGAAGCATGAGATGGAAAGAGCGTTGGCTGAATCTTCATGGCTGGCACTTGGGGAAAAAAATGGTTTTACTCTTGTAATCAGAACACAATCAATCTGGAAAATTGTAGTGGAAATAGATTAAACTTTCAGAAACATATTACTATTATTGTAGTACCTAAGAGCCCTAGTCATAGACCATGACCACATTGTGCTAGGTGCTGTACAAACACAGAACGAAAAGGTGGTCCCTGCCCCATGGAGCCTAAAACCTGTAATACAATAGACTAGACAACACATGGATATAGACAGTGTAAGTCTTGCCAGTGCTCATGAGACAGTCTTTGAAAATGCTGTTGTGAGCACAAGGAGTAGAAGATATTTTTATATAGCTTTGTTTTAATTTGGCAACCTTAATGTTGCATTAACACAGTTTATGCACTTAACACACAAGCACACTTAACACAGATTTTACCAGCCCAAAATGTGCTGTGTCTTGTAATGGGGAGGAGGAACATAGACTCAGGGTTTAGTTAATTGCTGTCTCAGATCTCCCTATAAGTTCCTTCTGTATTTTGATTCTCAGATTGTATGAAATGAAGGTGGAAGACGCTAATGAAGTGAACTGGGAAGAGCTCTGTGAGATAATTGGGTAAAAACATTTGTTTATTATTTGGCCACAAACTAGTAGCATTTATCATACATTTTATCTGGCTTGTGCTACAAAGAAATCCACAGGTTTGGACCCATGCAGCCTCATGTTGTCCTGTTAAATTCAATAGGATTCTGCACTTGCAGAGATCTCTGCAAGATTAGAACCTAAAACTTTGGGAATCAGTGTTGAAATTTAAGATACCAGAAAGCTATTTCTTCTACCCATCCCATCTCATTGCCATACAAATACTGCCTACATTCTGAGGCTGAGTTGCTGTTCCCTATATGAAGGCCTGTGATGAGTAACACTGGGGACATTTTTATTTCATCATTGTAGTATAATTATTGGATAATTCAACTGTAATTCTGCAGTCTTTTCTTAGAACAAAATGGATGTTGTATGTAAAATTACCCAGTACTGTGGACTTCGTGTACTGAATTTTCCAGATCATACAATAGAGCTGATTTGAAGGGAAACTCTTTTCCACTGTAAACCCCACTTACTGTTTAGTACACATGCATAACATACAGCGTTTGCCTTGATGTACTAATGCTAAAGAGACAAGAGTGGCTTGGCCAATATTTATAATTCATTTGAGATCTGTATTCAGTGGTCTAAATACCAAAAAGATTTTAGCTAACACTGTGAGAGGTTGGTTAATTGGAGCAAAAAGTGCCATTCCCATGAATGGATGCCATTCTGATAGTGAAACTTCCCGATAGTATGTTGTATCACTAATTTTGAACCTTTCTCTTTTTAGAGATGTCCCTGAAGCCTATGTTCAAGCCAAATTTTACAAGTTAAAAGCTACCCGCGTCCCTTCTTGGCAAACAAAGACTTTCCCCGGTTAGTGTATTTATGGTTGCATTGTGTGTCATTCTGTCAAGTTTTGCTGTATATAATTTGACTAAGATCATACACATTCTATCGTTGTTTAATATTTTTGATGTATAGTTACGCAATAGCACCCAATCACTGGTGCATTTCACAGTGTCAGTCTGCATTGCCCAACAACCTTAGACTTGGAACTTTTAGTACTACTTTTCTTGGAAAGCGTGTGCGTGTGTGTGTGTGTGTAGGATACTAGTCCAAGCTCTACCCATTGGAGATGCTGCTCCTAGTAGATATTCAAAATATGATCATGCATGATCTCTCTGCTTTGCTTCCTCTCTGTGAGATCAGTGGGCTCTGCTGGGAAGCTTGGACCTGACTTGCCCTGTATTGGACGTGTGTGTCCCACTGGGCTTCTGGAACGTGGCTCCCATAAAGGGTGGCAATGTGGTTTATATGCCTTGTAGAGCTCTGCTAATCTCTCTGGGCTTGGATCTTCCTTGATTTGAGGTGGGAAGAAGTGGTGCTTTTTTCAAGTCAACTTGCTCATGGTGCCAAAATGAGCTGTCATTATACATTGTGCAGGTCTTCACATATTATCTCCCCATTCCTTTCTGGCATGCTTTGAGGAACCATGAAACTGTTAACAATATTGACATTTAAAGTATTGTCACTGGATGTCTGAATTAGCACCTACTGTATGAGGTGAATAGGGCCGGTCACACCTATCAGAGCTATTGTTTTGGGTACCACAAATGCAGTCAGACATCAGTGTATCAGTTATATGCTCAGTTCACATTTTCAGTGCTATCTCAGCAACCATAACAGCTAGAAAATTAATTTAAAAATAAAAAGCCTAGGTTCTGGAGAACGAGGAGGCAGCATAAAAAAGGCATTGGTAACCAATTTGAGCCCTGAAGGGTATAAACAGATTACAATGGTGGAATACCAAGCTGTGAAGGGTGTAGGGCATTGAGGTTTCCTGTGCACTGTAAAAAATAATAAAATTAAAAAAAAAAAGCTTTTTCAGTTCCCTCATTTTTCAGTTCCCTCATTTCAGTTCCCTCATTAGAAGTACTCAGTACTTCTAATGAGGGAACTAATCTCTCTATCATGAAAGTTGAACTTACAAATGGAAGATTCTCTGCACCTTGAGGTCTTTAAACCACAATTTGAGGACATAGGTAACTCAGACATAGGTTAGGGGTTTGTTACAGGACTGGGCGGGTTAGATTCTGTGGCCTGCGTTGTGCATGAGGTCAGACTAGATGATCATAATGGTCCCTTCTGACCTTAAAGTCTGAGTCTAAAAGATTATATTAAATTACTCCTTTTTAAACCATCAGACATTTAAGTGGAGATTGTTGCAACGTTTTTATGGTACTATATTATACACATCTGTTACGTGCCTCAGTGCTCTGCAGGACGACACACACACACACACACACACTCTCTCTCTCTCTCTCTCACACACACACACGGTGAGTGATATGGCTTTTAATGAAGGTAAAGAAAACACACCCGCAACGGGGACTCTGCACGCTGCTAACTCAAAGCGGGGAGCGAGTCCAAGGCAGCAAAACAAATTCTAATAAATATAACCTTATGCTAATAGCATGTAAAACAGCTCATACATAGGCATGTGGGAGCTTTCCCACAACTGAGCTATCTCTTATGGCAAAGGGCCAGGCTTTTCCAAACACGCCGGGCTTCCCAGGCTAAGCGGTTCTAACCGGCTACAAACAGCATATGCTAGTACACAGCAACCTTTAGTAACCTGTCCTTGAGAAGGCAAACAGCCTTAGCTAAACCACCGTGACAAAATCTTCCGCAGTCCCTTACAACATCCATCACACGTTTAAACCAAGATTCTTAAAGCACTTCCAACTAATTGAGACATACCAATCACTTTGTAAGATTGTATTTCATCCCCATTTTACATGTGGTTGAGGGATTTACTCAAGTTCACACAGTGAATTATTGACACAAGTAAGAAGACTCAGGAGTCTGAGCTCCTAGTCCCCTAATCTGCCACTCAGCAGCGTCCATCACATAATACCTTTCTGATATTAAACAAGAAAAACTTCCTTTTTGAGTCTGTGATTAAGACTGTGCAGAGCAAACTCATGGTTAGAGCAGAAGACGAAGAGTCTCAGGATTCCTGGGTTCTACTTCCGACTTGCTCCCTAAGCTTAGTCAAGTCATTTCTCTTTGTCAAAGTTTTGATATCAGTAAAACAGATCTTATGCTTATGGGAGTACTTTGCAAACATTAATGTTAATATGGTGCCTTGAGATTGTCTGCAAAAAGTGCACAATATACTCTTAGAACATATATGCAATTGTTAATTTAATCAGCAAAAAAAGTAACAATACGTTTAGTTTTGCAAATCTTTAGAGAGAACACAGTTTGCTAATGAAAAGACCAAGATGAGATTAAAACTAAACTGAGTGTTGTTCATTTTTAAAGAAATAATCGATTATCTTTATGAAGAGACACTTCCGTTGCTTGAGAAAAGATTAGAAAAAAGACAGAAGAAGTCTCAGAGTTGTGACAGGTTGCCGTCCAGCTGCGAGAGAAAGGTTTTCCAGTTCAGCGATATCTTTGAGAACAGTGAAGATGATGCTGATGACAATGACTGATTATCCTCCTAGATGCTGCCTCTTTGCACACCCCCAAAATGAAAAATGATTTTGATTAAACTGGGTTTAAATCAGAAACTGAAATAATGGGAAGAATGAAGACACGCAAGCCTGCTTCTATTGTTTTTGTATTGAAAAGAGAAGTAAATATAGATTATTTTTTGCAGTATCTTTTGTTATTAGCGACATTTAACTTTATCCTCAGATTGTTTGAGGAAGCTAAAGGTCACTGTGTATTGGACTTGTGGAAACACTGAAAAACAATATTTTTTTCTTAATACTTCATTCATTACAACTTTACTAAAAGTCCTGGGTAAGCCTGTCTGAATGAATTTAGATTTTCAGCATTCTAATGTCAAATTATGATCTTTTTTAAAAAATCTGCTTTTTTTTTTTTTTAAAGTCCATTCATTTTAAGTCTGTGTAAGGAGAATCTTTTTTTAATTTGTTGTGTTCAGTATGTATTTAAAAAAATGCAACAAACTGTTTAGATAAGTAGAGGATACCGCCAGTCTTCAGAGATAACAACAACTGGGGAGAAATTAACTTGAAATGTAATGACTAAGATTTTGTGGATTCTGTCAGACATTTTCCACCTAATTGAAACATTGGAATATTAATGAAACCAGTGTACTGTTAGCAAGACTGCGGAGAATTGATTGCTATATGGCTAATTTAAGCTAGTGAGTCAGTAACTGCACAGTTGCCCCCTTTCTCCTTCCGCTCAGCTTTGCTCTGACTGGCTAAGATGAATCCATTTCAGTATATGACCAAACTGATTTTGATACTGTAAAAATGGTCAAATAACTGAAGTTTATAAACACTCTATTGATCTGAAGAATTTTTTTCAGAAAAGTATACTTAAGAATCTTTATTATATAGCCCACATTGGGCACTGTAGAAGTATTAGAGTAATAAATTTTTGAAGTGTTATGGAGCATTTCTGGGCCTCTGGTTAAATGGTATCAGTTTATAAAATGTCCAAATTCATAGAGGAGCCATAGTGTGGTCTCTTAGGTACATCATGTGTTTTTATTGGTCTGTGCATTTTATATTTTTCTTTTTAATCAAAAATACTAACTTTTATGAGTAAAAACTTTTAGCTTGTTTCCTAAGGGCTTGTCTACAGCTGAAAACTGTTCCAGAATAAGGAACGGTGCAAGTTTAGTTCAGAAAACTGTATTAATAAGACTACTTATTCTAGTGTCAAACTCTGACTTATGCTTAGTGTATGCTCAGTGTGGTGGTATGTTGCCAGTTCTTCAATATTAGAATGATCTATTCATAGTTGTTAAAACCAAATGATGCCATTGTTGTCATCTAGTCAGACCTCTAGCAAATACAGGCCATAGGACTTCCATGAATTCAGTTTAGAAAGCTATTCATCTGCTGAGACCTGAAATTCAGTTATTTCTCCAGCAACAGTTGATGACCCAATAACAACTAAAAGAAATCAGGGAGCTGCACTCTTTTAGATGATTGTGACATGTTATGTTGCTGCAGGGGAATCACAGAAACCTGAATTGTAGTTTTGGCATCTATTTTGTTTTAAAAACAGCTGTAATATGTCCTGCATAAACTGTTAGTAGTTTTGGAGATCAGGTTACTCTGTTTTAATCTTTTATACAACAAAAAAGGGCATATGTGCCGATGTGCCGTTTACTTTGACTACTTTTTTTTAATGTTTCTATGAAAACTGAAGTGATGCACTTAAGATTTCCTTTTTATTATAATGCAGAGAGAAAATAGTCAATAGATCATATATTCCTTTTTTCTTAGAGAAGTATTTCTATGTAAATATTACAATAATAAGAATGTTGATGGACAAGATGAAAATTTTACATATGTCTTCATTTTATGATTTAATTGTTGTAAGATAATGGCATCTTTCTATAAATAGATAAAGAAAATGTAAATAATTTGCTGTGACTGCAAGTAAAGTTTGTCTTTGTATAGGGTTTGTTCATTACATTTTCTATAAAGACTCCTCAGAAAATGAGGAAACAAGCAGTATTGCAACCGGTTATGATATTTAGTGTATTACTTAAACTTCCACCTCCTGGAGTCAGGTTGTTAGGTGAGAATCTTCTCTCTCACTTTTAAAAAAAAGTTTCCAGTTTGAAAACTGTAAACCCTAAAGGCTCAAACATCAGAAGGCAAATAAAAAGAATCCAAAATTGATTATTTTTAAAGTCTCGTTTTTAAGCCAATCATTTTTTTGGAGTCTGACTCATGATTTTTGAATGTGTAGGATTAGCAATACTGTACAAGTGGATGCTGGCTCATCCTGGCCTACAAAGATCACATTTTAGCATCTGAAAAACTGAGATGCTTGTTCTGATTATATGCACTCAGCCAGACACACAAGTGGTGATGTCAGTTGTTGGTTCTGTGTGTGTTCTCTCTGTGTGCTGCACTGGCTGTAGCCAGATAGCAGAGTCTGATCAGACTGCCCAAGAAGACAACAGACTCAGATCAGTGGTAAAGGCACTCAGGCAGGTTTATTGCCAACAAAGCACAATACTAATGGCCCGGCTCAAAGTACACTAATACATATATGCCTGTGACAATGGACCAGCTCAGTGAGCAGTAGGACATTCCACTCCCCCTTGGCCAGAGAAAGACACCCCTTCTGTGACCCCTTTCTTATACACTGCCAAGTTCATGTTTTGGATAGTGAACTTGCAAGCAGGCATCTGCTTTGTAAGGGCCTGACTTTTGCTTGTAGCCTGATTCTTGCTAACTTTGCTTTATATCAGCAGGACCTGACTTTTGCTCACTTTAGTTCAGCCCTTAGGCCTTGTACCAGGCCCCATGTTTCAGGCTCTTTCTTTCTTCTACGTTCCCCCACTTTTTATCCTTTTATGGGGACGATGTTTTACCCACCATCCTGGAAAAGCACAGGGCATGGATTGAAGATTACCCAGTGGTCTAAACCCTGTTATATGACCACCTTATGTTATTTTCCACACATTCATGCCTCTCTGTCCCTTGGTCTGCGCATTCCGTTGTATGACCATTGGACCAGATTTTATTTTCCAAGTGTTTAGTCTCTGATGGTGGGCCTGGGAATGTTAGATTTGGGACTTTGAGGAATGTAGTTTTATAGTTCTGAAATACTGGGTTAGGCATTGTTACAGTGTGTTCCACAATGTCTTCATGAGGCCTTCATATATAAATTTCTTGTCATTAGTTACTACACAGCAGGTCCATCCATGTTATAGGTTATCCTTACTGCTGGTTGTTACCATCTGGTAAGCTTTCCTAGGCAGGAGACAGGAGTGGCTAGCTTCTCTGTTCCAATGGATTGGCCTGAATTATTATGGCCACAGGTTGGAGTTGCAAAGTCGGTAACATTCCTGGCATAAGAAGCCATGGTCAGAGCTCTTTAGGTTTGCATTGCTCTTTGAGAGCGGTTCTCAAACTGTGAGTTTGGACCCCATTTATGGGGTTGCCAGGGCTGGCTTAGACTTGCTGGGGCCTGAGGCTGAAGTCTGAGCCCCAGTGTCTGGGGCCAAAGCCGAAGCTCGAGGGCTTCAGCCCTGGACAGCGGGGCTCAGGTTACATGCCCCCTGCCTGGGGCTGAAGTCCTTGTCTTTGACTTCACCCCTGAGCCCCGCCGCCCCTGGGCAGCGGGGCTTGGGAAGGCTCCGGCTTCATTCCCTCTTCCTGGGGTTGTGTAGTAATCTTTATTGGAAAGTGGTCGCAGTGCAATGAAGTTTGAGAACTCCTACTCTATGATACATCAGTAATGGATGTAGTTCCAGTTGTTTCTTATTGATGCTGTCTTCCAGCTAGTTACTGTCCATTCAGTAGGTTAATTTATCAAATATTGCTATGTTAGGATTCACTATTATTAACCAGGTTCTGAACAAGATTGTTTTAAATAACATGTGCCTTACTTAGGATGCACTATCTCTATATTATGACTGGTACTAACAGGGGATTTGTCTACACAATTTGACATATTGCCCATTTACCATTGTTTTTGTTATACACTGAGGACAATACCAGTTAGCTGTTACGAATAAGATCAGGTGATGTTTCTTTTTTAATGTTCCCTAATGAGTTGGTTATGGTAGTTAGTATGTATGTAACTGCCATAAGCAGTACAAATAACTTCTTTATTAATTTGTTTTTTCCTTGTCTTCATTTTGTTTGCTGCCATTAGTTTGTTAATTTTTATTTGTGTTTGATTAAACAGTTTTTGGAACATTATGCACATTGTAAATGATGTACTGATTCTTAATACCATGAGTTATAGGCTTAGAGACAGTTTCCACTGCCCAGTTGTCAAAATAGTTAATGTTTTGTTAAATATATATATTTTATATTACTCCTGTTCCAAATAGATCTTCAAAGTTAGATAATTTTGAAATGTAATTCATAATTCTTCTTAGATTTTGGAGTCTTCTATTTTGAGAGATACCAGACTGCAGAATAGACCTTTGCCCAGCCCTCAAATCTTGTGTATGTTCCTGATAAATGCTAGGATATTAGTTAACACGAAATATACTGCAATAATACAGTTGCTTTTACACAGTAGCCAATTTCATCCATATTTCAGTTCTAAAGATTTAAAACCACAGGCCCGTGAACTTACTTTGCTTAATAATATACAGTTTAAATGACAGTTAGACCTGGTTCAGCTAGTGGTTTCTAGCTGATTGCCTACTTAAATGTCTATATATGGTAGACGGAGGTGTAGTTGACCAGTCTGTTGTTTGTAAAGCACTTCGTTTTTCTTTTCTTGATTCCCCGAGTTTTTTTCACAGTGCACTGATACATTCTGGTGTCTTCGTTGACCACACACCACACCACACCACGCCATAAAACTGAATTTTAAATGCAGGTCTATGCAAACACTTTGAGAGTATTACATTTTCATCATGTTTTGTTTGGGAGACGAAGGTAGACACCTGTTGAAATTGGTTAGCCTTAATGTTTTTTGACATAACCAGATGGTATATATTATATTTTTGACATTTTCGATATAATAATATTATAACTATATTTCAATAATTAACAAAGGCACAGACAACTTTATAAAAACCCAAACAATAAATTGACATTTTATTAATATTACCTTTCATTCATGTTGAGGTTTCCCCTTACATTTTTTCCCTTGAATAAAATTTTTTGTGATTAATAAAAGAAAATTATTTTTGTTTGCAATTTCATTATTTGTTGAGGCAAAAATATATGCATATATATTTATTACTGAGGCCTTTTTGAGCTTTTGGAAAAAAATTGGTGGTTATTAATAATAATAATATGATGGTTATATCTAGGGCCCTACCAAATTCACAATCCATTTTGGTCAATTTCATGGTCATAGGACTTTAATGGTTGTAAATTTCATTTAAATCTGAAATTTCATGGTGTTTTTTAATTGTAGGGATCCTTACCCAGAAAGGAGTTGTGTGTGTGGCGGGGGGTGGTTTGTGAAGTTATTTTGAGGGGGCTTGTGGAACTGCTACCCTTACTTCTAGGCTGCTGCTGATGGGGTGCTGCCTTCAGAGCTGAGCATTTGGTCAACAGCTGCTGCTCTCCCGCTGCCCAGATCTGAAGGCAATGCAGAAGTAAGGGTGGCAATACCATGACCTCCCCCTAAAATAACCTTGTGACCCCCCTGAAGCTCTTTTTTTGATCAGAACATCCAATTTTGAGAAACACTGATCTCCCCTGTGAAATCTGTATAGTATAGGGTAAAAGCACACAAAAGACCAGATTTCACGGAGGGAGACCAGATTTCATGGACTGTGATGCATTTTTCATGCCCATGAATTTGATAGGACCCTAGTTATCCAACCATAATATTAAAATAATGTGGTATCACTTATATTTAAAAAAAAAAAAAGACATTTGTTGCAACAAAATTAATATTGATTGGTTATTTGGTTCAAATCCATAATTATTTTTAATTTGTTGATTTAATCTGACTTTAATTTGACAATTGTATTGTTTTATCTTTAGTTTTTTTTGTAGTTTGTTAGTTATGTCTTGATTTTATTTTTTATTGTTTAACTTTAATAAAACTTAAGTTCATTATAACATTGAGTCATAATAAGTAACTTGTCCACAACCATTGAGAATCTTTGGGCTTGGCTACACATTTGCGAGTTACAGTGCAATAAAGGAGCCCTGTGTGCACTAGCTCACTACCCATCCACAATGGCAAGGCACGTAGAGTGCTCTGACTCTGCAGCTACAGCACTGCTGATACTCCACCTCGGCGAGTGGAATAATGTTCGCTGCGCCCCCACTGGAGCGCCACAGCATCAGTGTGGACGAGGTGTTGCATTACTGCACTCTGATCAGCCTCTGGAAACATCTCATAATCCCCTTAAGTCAATTGGCCACTCTTGTCATTGTTTTGAACTCGCTGTAGGAAAGCAGATATTCCGTTTGAAAGCTCCATTTCTGACAGCTGGCTGCTTATCTGCTCTGAGACAGATAAGTGTGCTCCGAGACAGATTAGTGTGGAATGCCGTGTGAGAGAGAGAGGTGGGGGGAGGGAGGGGTCTGCTGCTGTATGAACTTATAAGACAGCATGCTGACATGCTCTCAGCCCCCCAAAAACCCACACTCTCTCCCTCCACATATACACAACACCCTCCCTTTCACACTCCAACCCCCACCCCCATTTGAAAAGCATGTTGCAGTCACTTGCATGTTGGGATAGCTGCCCATAATGCACCACTCCCAATGCCACTGCAAATGTGGCCATGCCCGTGCGCAAGCAGCTGTCAGTGTGGACAGACTGCAGCGCTTTCCCTACTGTGCTCTCTGAAGGCAGGTTTAACTCACAGCTCTCTATATCTGCAAGTGTAGCCAAGCCCTTGGTGAATTTCAGCCTCCCTCCTGCCCTCTTAAATTAACTCCTTTGGTTCTCACAAATGCCTCTTAAGGAGGACACACAAATTAATTAAATCAATGGAAGTTATGAGGTGCTGAGCATCCTCAGAATCAGGCCCTGTGGTAGTACAATAAACCTTGTTTAAGCTATCACCTAAATTGTTTTTGTCCGGTTTGTAAAGTGGAATAGCTACCTCTTTTAAAAAAAAAAAAGAGTAGGTGTGAAGCCTGTAACAGTAGCAAGAATTGCATACTAGAGCCAGTGTGCAATGGCAGCCTGCAGTACAAGCGACTGCTTGGAGTAATGTGCAGATATCTTATATCTACCAGGGAACAAGAGAGAGACAGCTTGTAGAGGGAATGGGATAGGGGAAGTAGCTTATCACTCAAGATTCCTTTCCAGCCCTGGAACAAAAGAGGGCAGCAATTCTGACTGCCTTATTTATTTTGACACTTATGTTTCTGGTCTCTTTCACCAGCAGGACTGGATGAAGAGAAGTCTGCCACGCTGGAGAGGGATCTTGGGTAGAGAGGCACTTACTCTTTCATGTCCCTGTCAATGGGACTTGAAAGGGAGGTAATATAACACCTAACTTCCTCATTCACTTGTTTATTTTGAAGAAGCAAAACATCATAGAGCGCAGAAGGAAATGGTCTCATCTCACAGGTGGAGAGGAAACATGAGAAAGAAACAAAGTAATTGTGCGTAGAGCTAGAAAAACAAGTGCCACACAAAAAAAGTTAGGCCAGAGCTAAGAGAGAATCAACACTAACGTAGCCTGCTACACAGAACTTTGTCATAAATGAGAGCATGAAGCTATAACAGCACTGAAAAACAGAACTGAGTCCCCTAGAACCTCAGTGAGTCAAACAAATATGTAACTTAACATATGTTCATGGAACATTAATGGTCTCAGTGGTGTTGTAGAGAAAATCCTTGAGAATGCAAAATTATCAAAGACAGACAGCGAGGTTACAAGGGATGCATCTGCAGCTAAGAGACACTTCAAAGTTGGGGAAGTGTTACAGTGGCAGCAGCTGAAGATCAAAAGGGGATTGACTGCTCTTTATCGGTAAGGGTCTAAATGTGCATGTGACAGAAAAAGGATGATAGGAAAGGCTGTTAAACTTTATGGAGCTCTCCTAATGCTAGGTGTAGCCTCCACTAGTTGCCCATAGAGCACCTTTTACTTGAATTAGTGCAGTCTAGTGGGCAGAGACAGACCACGGGCAAGTCACTTCAGCTCTGTGTTTTTCTCCATTTGTAAAACGGGAATAATGATACTTAGCCTCCTCTGTTAAACACTTGGATATCTGCAGATAAAGAATATAATAGCTGGATGATGATATTCCTCTATCAGAACACAACATCAATCATGCTCCATTGTGATGGCAGTTGCATATTGGACCCCAAGTGGGATAAATCATCCCCAAAGGCCTTGTCATCTGAGGTAGAGAGTTCCCTTAACTGCCACCAGCTTCACAAATCATCACGCACAAATTTGGGGCAGACTTGAAAATCAGATTAAAACACCAATGTGATTTATTAGAGAGACAAGATAGGTGAGATAATATCTTTTATTGGACTAACTTCTGTTGGTGAGAGAGAGAAACTCACAAGCTTATACAGAGCTCTTCTTCAGGTCTGGGAAACTAACCCAGACTGTCACTGCTAAATACAAGGTGGAACAGTATTTTTTATTTAAATCTCATGATTTATAACCAATCTCAAGATTTTAGGACTTGGTCTCTGATTTCATTATGCTCAGCTCTAGCATCAATATCAAACCTCACAGCAGCCCCCTGAAAGAGGGTAGTGTTATCAGCCTGGCTCTGCCACTGACTGCCTCTGAGCAAGTTTAAGGACAGTTTTCCAGTGGGAAATGGCTCAGTGAAATGATGCATGCAAGTGTTGCATATTGGTGGTATCAGAGCTTAGTTTCTTTCTTCCATGCTGAAGAAATAGTTTGGATGTGTATGGCATCTTGAAAATATGATGGGTTCCTGTTACTACCAACGCTATGCCTAAATGATAATGGAGAAGTGTCTCAAGGGGGAAATTACTTATCAATAGTGTATTAAAGGACTTGTGTGAAGCAGGATAGCTCAAGATCAAGGGAATGAGAGCACTTTAATCTATATTACAAACTAATCACTTGTGTCTGAGTGGGGGAGGCATAGCTCAGTGGTTTGAGCATTGGCCTGCTAAATCTAGCATTGTGAGTTCAATCCTTAAAAGGGCTATTTAGGAATCTGGGGCAAAAATCTGGCTAGGGATTGGTCCTGCATTGAGCAGGGGGTTGGACTAGATGACTTCTAGGGGTCCCATCCAACCCTGACATTCTAAGTTTCTCAATTTCCCCAGCTGTAAATTGGGGGCAATGATTCTGATCTACCTCATAGGGATGGGAGATAGGATTGTGAGACAGGGCTCTGAGTTGCTAGGGTAGCACAGGCTAAAAACAGGCAAAGTAGGAGATAATGGCAGTGGTGTGATAATCACACCAAGTGTAGGACAAGTGGTACCTGCTCAGCCAAACTCCTGTCAACACTCCCCTCCCTTTCCAATTGCTCCCCCAATATGCTTTTAATTCTCCTTCCCCTTCATCCCCCTTTCCCTTGTACTTTCCCCTGTAGCCTCATCCACATTCTTCCTGCCTACCTAGGGTGGCCACTTACCTGTTCCCAGAATAGTGGTCATTCTGGGAATAGGGTGCCCACCCCACCCCCCCCCACCCCACCCCCCTGCCAGGATGGCTAAACCCTGGCCAGCATTGAGTTGTACATACTGGTGCATGCAAGGTCACACCACAAAGGCAGCATCATTTCACATGTGCAACTACCCCACCTGCACTGGCATGAACCTTCATATGCACTGTGCATGTGAAGGTCATGCTGGTGGGGGTGGGATGGTATGTTCAAAATGACATATTCCCTGTCTGCTGCCAGGTAAAAACGTGTCTGATTGTGTCCCATGTACCAGATGTGTGGCGTCCAGTTAGCACTGTTAAGGCGTTGTAGCGCTTTCTTTGATTTTCAGAGTCTCATGATAATTTGTGTTTCCCTTTGAAAGCCCCAGCTCCGGAGTCAAATGGTATCGTGACGCATCACAGGCTTCATTCTAGAAAAAAAATAAGTTTCTAGCCCATTGGCTTGTGGAGAAGTAAGTTTCCAACCTGTGACCCCCCAGTGCACCTCAAACGGCTCAAAAAGCAGAAGGCAATAAAAAAGACACCACATCTTATGAGTTTCACATCCTCTCAAGGTGGTATTTTAAGCCAAAGTTCCAGATTTTTGAACATCTGGGTCAAGTGGCAATAGCGGGGACAAACTTGTGCCAAAGAGGCCCACATTTATTCTCTCCGTTTCCCAGGGACAGGCCAGGTTCACCCAGAGGCTTGGTAGGC
>NC_133792.1:16410896-16443550 GCF_003597395.2 Chelonoidis abingdonii | reverse complement strand
CTGGAGACTGCCCCCCTTCCCATGGCCAGTGCTCCCCCTCCCAGCTGGGACACTGCCGCCCTTCCCCCGGCCAGTGCCGCCGCTGTCCCCCCGAGCCTGGAGACTGCTCCAGTCCCCTCGACCAATCCCCCCCGCCCCGTGCCTGGAGTCTGCCCTTGCCCCCACCCTGGCCAGTGCGCTCCTGAGCCTGGAGACTCCCCCTACCCAGACCCTTCTCCCACCTGCTCCCTTGAACCTGAAGACAGCCCCCATCCTGGCCAATGCCTTCTGAGCACGGAGACTGCTCCTGCCTCAGCCTCCTGTTTCCTTCTCGCCTGAGCATGGACGCTATTCTTGTGCCAGTACCCTCAGAACCTGGAGACTGCTCCCTTGCCAGTCTCCTCAGCCAGTATCACCTTCAGTATGGAAATTGCCTTCTTCTCTATTATTTTCCAACTTCTTCCCTACAGACATGCAGAGCTAGGAAGTAAATTCTTATGCTTCTCCAGATTCCTTTTCACACTCAGTTTTGGAGGTCAGCTCCAATCCTTACCCCTAGTAGAATTCCTCCTTTTGTAGAAAACATATGCACACTCCACCCCCATAGAAATTGGGCCCTAGGTGCCAAAAAATTCCTCTCTGTTCTTCCACTACTCTCTTCCTGTCTTCCCTGCGGTGGAATAGATGAGTCCCTCTCTGGGATGTCTTCACCTGTAGCTGGTGTCAGGTATCACTCTCCCCATCCCCAGACCAGACCTTTCATTTCTTCCTGAACTAGCTGAGACTTACCAGGCATTCCAGAGGCAACCCTCCTAGAAAGCACACTTTTACTCTAGTCATGCCCTAACATTTTTTAAAAAATATTTAACATTTTTTAAAACACTAATGATCCTGTCCTGTTCCATCCCACAGAAGTCTTCTTAAGCCTATGGAAGGCTTAATGTTAGATGGAGGCATCTAGTTATTTTGAAGTATATTGTATAAATGTTGCTGAAGTGCCTTTAATAACTTTTAGGCAGCATCTCCTGGTTTGTCCAGCGATGTGGAGCAGTTGGTTACACTGTAAGGAAGCCACTTGTATGTTAACAACTTGCAAGGGGGCAACATCTGCCTTACAGGATTCTGAGAATTAATTAACCAGTACTTACAGTGACTTGAAAATAAGTTTTCATATATAGTTATGGTTGAATTCTACTTTCTATTCTAATCCTTTTTGTTTGGTTGCTCATAATTTTAAAACTAATTCCTGAGGTGCTGAAATTTTCACGGTTTGCTCTCAATCTGCAGGTGATTTAATCTGTTTTTCGAAAAACTGAACAAAATTGGGTGCATTATTTTTAAGTTTTCAATCAAAAAGTTTGTATATGGGCTAATTCAGTGACTTAAAATATAAAAAACTTAGCTTGATTTGTAGATCTCATTGAGATAGAAGGAATAGAACATATTTGAAGAATATTGGTCCATTAATTTTAAAGTTAAAAGCATGTAAATGGGGAAACTTTGTGCATGCTTAGTAGGATTTTGCTATATGTCTTGACAGATGGATCCAGAAAGATACAGCTCTTAAATGTTGGAGTGCTGAAGCACTTTCAATTGAAGGTGTTAGTCAGAATTACTTCTCAATGATTCATTAATTTTGGCTAACTGTGCACCTACGCTTAATGTATTGCTTTCAGCATGCTTTGTAAGGTTTTATTTTTGGCATTCGTAGAGATCATCAGGGAACATATAGTGTTCTTGGTTTTGCTTGGGCTTTAAGTAAAAAGCAGCTATTGTAATTGTTGCAAGATTGTTAAATTAACTGGATACAGAAATCTAAGAACCTTGGACAGTAGGTGCAACCTGCATGGAAAAGGAAGACTGGGGTATGTCATGAAATAAAGGAATTTGGGGCATTTTCCTGTCCATGATAAACAGGAATATAAATATAAATAGAAGTGAGGTCATGCTTTGGAACAGAATGAAGATGGATCTTCCGCAAAACCTGTTTTGGTAAAGTATTAACTCATTCCTTTCTGTATATGCTGCTGAATCTTTGACTAATAATCTTTTGATTACTAAGCTTGCATAAGCTTTGGTTATTTGACTTATCATAACACTGATCATCTGAAACTGAACCCTAACAGAAGTGATTTAAAGTCTAAGAACATGTAGTGTTAGAGATGGTGGAGAGTTGGAGATGGCTTTGTTTTGATTTTCACGTTTGAAAAGCAGTGGGGCTAAGAGATCTGAATTCAAAAGGTATCATACAGCACGTAACAGAAGGCCTTGAGATTGGAGCTTCTGGGCACTACTGTAATAACAATATTATTAAATATTTATTAATGTGTCTAGCAAACTAAGTTTTCAACAGTCAGTGATGTGCCCTTGTCTCATTGAGTAAGGTATGCAGTGAATGAAGCAAGACTCCATAAAAGGCCTTGCTTTAATGATTTGTGCACCTTGTGCAGGATAAGACATTCTGGTTGTGCTTAGACAAATAGTTTCAGATTATAATTAAAAAAAAAAATCTAGATAATTCCTTTAACTTTCTCTCCAAGATTTTGTTAAAATTGCAGGTTAGGTCTCAGAAGTTAGGAAATGCTGAATTATTTAGTGCAAAAGCTAATTTGGGCGTGAGAATATTTGTAAAAATATACTTGACTTGGTCTTTCTTTGTTGCTGTTGAAGATGGTTTTTATTTTTTACTCTGCCAAGCTGTGTTTGGCATCCTTATATTGCTACGGAAAATATTTTGATAATGTCATAAACAAAACCATATGACTTAATTGCAACATCAAATAGGAGCAGATGAGTTGAGAGGATTGCCCCTTGTTTAGACATAACTCTTGTATCATTAACAAGCCAGTGATGCAAATGATATAAATCTACTTATCACATTTTTCTATTTAAGATAATTAAAACTTTCTCCAGTATGCATGTTAATGTTCATAAGAAATGGTATAAAATGAGGGAAATTAATTCATTTTTTAAGCCAATAGACTTTCCTGGCTAAGTCAGCAAGATGAAAAACATGCATGTTTTGTTTAATTGGGGAATCTTACTAAGTTTTTCTTTTTCACTCACACTTCATTGTCTCTCAAAGTCCATATCAGTGCTGGGCTTCACTGTTTGGAACCATGTTCAAACATATTCCAGCAAAGCACACAGAAATGAACTTGTCAGAGTTCAATAGTGTTGTTCTTTGGCCCAGTTACAACACAATTCCATTTTGTAGTGGAGACCTATGCAGCGACTTAACCTGGTAATGGAATTCAGTTAACTGAAATTTAAAGTCTTATCTAAGTTACATAACCAAGACAAGCCCTAAACTGGTCCCCAGATGTGGTGAGATTGGTGGTGTAGACTGGCCCTGAATTAATTTCTGTCATGATTTCATCACCATTATGACTCTTCACATGGTGGCGATGGCTCTTTAATCTTAGGTTTTCAAAAAACTTACTAAGTATTTAACATATACATCATAGGACCCTGTTCTCTCACCTGGCCTCCCTGAGTGATCTCTTAATGTGTATTTAGTCCCAGTAATTTCAGTAGGGCTGCTTGACAAGCAAGGTACACCCCAATGTGTGGACAACGGTGGCAGGATCTGACTTACAGTTTACATAGTCTAATACAGGGATCCTGAAACTTTTCAGTGTGGCCTGCATCCTATTAGAGAAATTCTCATAGACCACCACTTCTTTTCCATTTATAGTTATGTAAGGTCACAGTGTTGAGTACGGAAACGGTATCAGAAAAAAAGTTAGAAACATGTTTTTAATTGCATCGTAATGTAGTTTAGCATCTGGAAGCAAGGAGACTCAGTAGCATGGACCACCAGCAAATGCTTCAGGGAAAAGCAGTGGTACGGTGACTAAAATTTGAGCACCAGTGAAGGCACAGGGATGTTAAACTTGTTGAAGATTTAAGATCCCTGTAATATTCAAATTAACTTGTGATATTTCAGCCAGTTTTTAAGAATAGGTGGGCTATCTTAAAATTAATAATTAAGAAAAGTCTACTGGTTTTAAATATAGCTGATTTGTTGTACGGTATTAGTGAGGATATAGACTGATTCAGCTGTAGGCCAGTATTATGCAGATGTATGTTTACTAATAGATGTTAACCAAATGATTTATTGAATATTTGGTCAAGAAGAGTAAGTCAATGTCTGGTCCTCAAATGTTTAGAATACTGTGGATTTATGAAAATATTTTGAAATGCTGACAAGAATTCCCCATTTTGGAGATTTTTGTTATTGTGACAGAATATGAGCTTTGATTAGACTATTTCTCCAAGCTGTGCACTATGTTGTTTCGTTGGGGGAGTCTCATAAACACAATAGAAATTATCTGGACTTTATCCTCAATTTCAAGGCCATTAATATTTAGACTATTGCTCATGGAGTGCTAGTTCACCAAGGCCTCCTTTCCAAACACCAGTGGTCATATGATAGCTAATTGCTACTCACATGATAGATATTACTGATGCAGTTTAGGATAAACACACTACAATTGAAACTGACACACAATTTTAGGTGATAGCTTACTAAACACTTTCTCAGGGCATTAAATATGCATGTACCTCCACTTTCATAGCTTCATAAAGTAGTATAATATTTACCTAATTCAAGACTGTGTCCAGCAAATTGAGGAACTGCCCCTTTCAGTACCATTCCTGTGTGCATTAAGTAACAATAAAAACCAAGTGCACAAACCCTTTTTCATGAAGTGAGTACCTTTTAGGAAGTGGTACTAATAAATTAGGTTGTCGTCCTAACTGATGCAAAGTGCGGAGAATGAAAATGTTTGATTCACAGCCAGTATATTAACACAATTGTTATATAGAATCTATTCTTGTTTGTTTATTATTAGCTTGGTAGAAGTGATAGAATTTATCTTAAACTGCTCTTATTCTGAATGTAGAGGTAGCTACTTGTGGAAATGTCAGGGATGACTAATAAACTGAAAAATCTTAAATCCATTTCCTTAAATTTAAGCGATGGTTTCATTGCACTATGAAAATCTTAAGGAGGTGAAGCGGAACTAATCAAACTTTGTATCGATAAACCCTCTTTTTCACAAACAACTGTTCTGATGCATACATATATTAATGTTGTATATGTTGAAAGAGTTCCTTAAAGTTGTATTGTGGGCTAGTTATGGATTCTTTAGTTACATGCAAGGTGAAATTTTGCATATCAATGTTATCCAAATGTATTAATTGTAGGAGAAATAAAATCTTTTTAATTATTAGTTTTTAAATTTTGTTTTGTATTTCACTGGGAACAGTAGGTGTTCAAATGCTCTGAAAATGAGGCCACTTTTATTAGGTACATAAATATGGATATAAATGCTTAAACTTGGGCACTTACATTTGATTGTTTTGGTCGTAATGTTTTAAAAATCATATATACACACTGCATCTGCATTACAGAAATCTCTAGCCCTTAGCATTGAAGAGATCTTGGTGAAATTGTATCTTATTACTACTTTCAGTGTTTTGATTTCTAATAACTCCCTCCCTCTTTCTATGTGTGTGTCTGAAGAATGAGCACATGTCGTTGGTGTACGCCCGGTGGTTCCTCCACCACCCAGTTCCTAAGAACTTATGCTTCGAGGACTTTGTCCCCCGAAGATCATGCAGCAGCCAATGCTGATCTCTGTTACTGCCTGGAATGTGTGGTTGAATATCACAAGGCAAGGGATGAATTGCCCAGCTTACTGCAGGAGGTAATTGTCTCCTATCAAGCTGCAGAGAATAAAAGGTTTAATTGATGTCAAGTATCAGAGGGGTAGCCATGTTAGTCTGGATCTGTAAAAGCAGCAGAGAGTCCTGTGGCACCTTATAGACTAACAGACGTTTTGGAGCATGAGCTTTCGTAGGTGAATACCCACTTCGTCAGATGCATGCAACTGACGAAGTAGGTATTCACCCACGAAAGCTCATGCTCCAAAACGTCTGTTAGTCTATAAGGTGCCACAGGATTCTCTGCAGGTTTAATTGAGTTACCTCAGAGTGTGGGATTTTGATGGTGGTTAGGGCTGACTGAGGGAGAGGAATTTTGTGAGAACTTTGTGTTTAGCTAACCTATTGCAGGAGGTGTATGCTGCCATTTAATTGTAAGTTCTTGTAATGTGCTCTATTCCTGTATTTGATAACAGGGCAAAGTTCTGTATTTAATCTTCTGTCTAAAATAATGATGAAGGTATTAACTTTGTTCAGAAATTAATAAATTTTTCAAAACTTTATTCATGAAGTACCTACAATTTTTAACTGCCACTAAAGTTACTTTATTGATTCTATAATCAGTCAATTCCAAATTGAAAATGTTGCTGATGATCTGTCTCACCTGAGTTCCATGCCCGGTAACTTTTAATACACCTCTGCCTCGATATAACTCTGTCCTTGGGAGCCAAAAAATCTTACCGCGTTATAGGTGAAACTGTGTTATATTGAACTTGCTTTGATCCACTGGAGTGTGCAGCCCTGCCCCCCTGGAGCACTGCTTTACTGCGTTATATCCAAATTCGTGTTATATCAAGTGGCGTTATATCGAGATAGCGGTGTATTTTCTTACCATGTCTGGAAAGTAACTTTCCAAAACAAAGTAGTGAGCTCTTAGAATCTCATCAGGAGTTCCACATGATGTTAAACATCATCAGTCTCGGCAACCTGTACAGACTATTATCTCCTTGTTTCCTTTTCCCTGAATAGATCTTATGGGAGTTGGAAACCTCCCGTCTCATTGACCACTTTGAGAAATCCATGAAGACCGATATTGAAGAGGATGATGAATTATTTATAGTAGATGACAACGGGGAAACTAAACTATCTGGTTACACAGGCCCAGACTTTGAGAACAACCTGCGTGTACCTCTTCTAGAAATACTGAAATACCCGTACCTGCTGCTACATGCACGAATCAGTGAGTATCTCATGGCTTACACTTGAAAGAATCCAGTATTCTCACTATTGCAGAAGGTGAAAATAATTATTTTAAACAAGCATTAGTGAAATGTTTAGTTGCCCTACTAAAATAAGGGTAATATTTCTTTAAGCACTAAAATAACTTAGCTTGCCTTGGTTTTGGTTAATCTCTACCATTTATGTCTCTTGTTTAGGTGAGCTCTGTGTTGAGGCTCTTTGTAAAATGGAACAAGTTAACTTCTCCTTTCAGGTCTTCGACAAACATCCAGGCATTTATCTGTTGTTGGTACACCCCAATGAAGTGGTGAGTTCTTTCTCCTACAATGAGAATACAATCAGAAAATTTAACTCACTTTAAGCTTTTACTGAGCACTTCTGTTTCAGGAATTTGATTGTGTGCGTCTATCCTTGTTCATGTCTGGCAAGAGTAATAAGCCTACTGTTTCAAGGTTCAAACATTCCTGCTATATCATCCTCTTATAAACAATCCAGAGAAGCATGTAACCTTGATTAGTAATGGGATTAGTATGTCTTGGCACATAATATTCCTATCCATGATGATAAGTGGTTGTTTTGCAAAAACACTGTTCTCAGCATTATTCAATAGCATGCAAGAAGAAAAAGTCAATGAAAAGGCACATTAAAGTCAGCAGACTAATCAATGTTTACTGTTTAATTTGAGCCATTTGTAACATTGTTAACATTTTGGGTGTTATGTGGCTTTTCTCAAGGTGGATAATTGGAGCACCTAACAGTTTAAAGCATTTAATTTCTATTGAGTCTTCTCCTAATTTCACCTGTTCTGGATATTGAGCCTCGTACTGAATTGAGAACCTAAAGAAGCATATGTTTTTCAAAATGTACCCAAAGGAAATTCCACTACATAGTCTGAGTTTAAGTACCATTCAGATTGTTTTTCCAAATTCTTGTGATTAGAAATAAAATCAGAGTTAAGGTTCAAAATTCAGCATGATTCTTCGTTCTCCTTTTTTGGCACATGAAGTTTATTCAGTTTGGATAGGAATTTGGATAGGAATACAATTATACTGTCAGTTCAAAGAAAATGGAATTCTGTTGCCTGTAAAGAAAATAATTGACTGAGGGTGTGTGTGTGGGGAGATCAGAAGTGAAGGAGAGGAGGGCAATGCATCATGTATTGAGCAAATGAAGTTCATGGAAAGCGTGGTGCAGAAGCTCACAATGTGTAATTCTGGATCACTGATACCTGTCAAGGAACAAAAACTATGGGACTTTGTTTTCAGAAATGTTGATAGCTTAAAAGTTCAGTTAAGATCAATAGTAGTTGCAGGTGTTCAGCATATCTGAAAATAAAGATCTTGGCTTTCAAACTGAGTCCAAGTACATTTTGTATGCCACTCTTTCCAAGATAGCCAAATACAATGTTCATACTCCAGCCTTTTTTGTGCTAGGATGTTGTCTTTCCATCTCCGTATCATTTATTTTTAGTCACTAAAAGCTATATCCTTGGGTAGTCTGAGGTTCAGTAATCTTGGAATTGCCTCCAATGTGAAATAGAAGTGGTGAGAGAGGCACTGTTAGTTGGAATAAGAAACAGTCAGGAACACTCTTCCTCCCCAAATCCTTTAATTACAGAGCATTCCCATAGCATATATAGTGACATAGCACACACAGTTTGACATTACCAGCAGGCACAGTTGTCCTTTATTTTAGTCATCTTCATTCTGAGACCAGTGGAAGCTAGATAGTATTTTTAGTTGTATGTATCTGAATGAGATTCGGGAAGGATATTTTAATAGGCCAATCCTAGACCACAATGGGAAGTCTCTGTGCCATATGTTCTTGTCTGAAGCAGACCTTGAGGGCATTCATAATGTTGTAGATGACAGTAGCTTATCTCCTTTTGAACCCAGTCCCTTAAGGAATGGTAACAAAGTGGGAATTTCTGGGGTACCCGAATGCATCTGAGTTGAAAGTCACAGGTATTACCAAAATTGTGACATTTGCAGGCCAAATACCATTGGAAGGTCAGAAAAAGACCTAAGGAAGCAATTGGTACAGAGTTGGATAAGTGTGAGAATGCCCCTCTTCATCCACTCCCTTGACATATGTTTAACTCTACAGGGAGACTTAGATTATCTTATAAAACTGCCTCTGCATAGAGCATAGGGTGAAACTGTAGGACCCCAGCTAGATCTGCCCTGATCTTCCTGGTAGTGTGAATAGCTGGGGGAAGGATTGAGGAGTGGTGGTTATATAAAGTCCACAGAACACTTGGATCTTAGGATCTAAGCTCTGGTACCATTTAAGGGCCTGCTGTGTGTCTTGAAGGATTCGTCATACACCTTAAGACTAAGGCGGGACAGAATGTCCTCCTTACCTCATCTCCAGGAAGTCTGTGAATAGTTTGATATGAGCAACTTTGGGTGTGTAGATCAGGATGGATATAAGGGTTTGTAGTAATCTAGGCAGGATATTCATCTTGATATTCTTTTTATTCCACAGGAAGAGGTGAGTATTTGTAATTTTTTCCAAGTTATTTGATACTGCGTCTAACTGTGGATCCAGACTTTGCTGGACAGAGTTTGAGAGCTGGTATGGTTGTGGATCTGTGGGCATTTTAGGGAGGCTACCCATTGAAAATTCTGCCATTCAAATTGATGCATAAGCTGGTCCTGAGAAATGCATAGGAGATATGATATATCCTATTTTATAATCTGACAATATACTGTACATACCATAAGAATGGCCATACTGGGTCAGACCAAAGGTCCATCTAGCCCAGTATCCTGTCTTCCGACAGTGGCAAATGGCAGGTGCCCCAAGGGGAATGAACAGAACAGGGAATCATCAAGTGATCCATCCCCTGCTGCTCATTCCTAGCTTCTGGCAAACAGAGGCTAAGGACACCATCCCTGCTCATCCTGGCTAATAGCCATTGATGGACCTATCCTCCATGAACTTACCTGTAGTCCTTCAAATGTGTCAAAAGATGGATTCTGGCTCGGTAATAAGTAGACGGGCATCCTTCACATACAGCATTAACTTATGGTTGCTGGTCCTTAATTGCACTTATGTCTGTGTTAAATGTTGATCAGTAAAGTTTCAAGGATATCAAACAAGTCTAGAGATAAAGGGTGCCTCTATCTTGTGCCTCCAGTGAGTTTTTGCCCTTGAATGTATGCTTTCTAACTCTTTTGATTGTTTAGATTGCGTTTCACACAGTTTATAATATGCATGGGGAAATGTTTGTTTATGCTGGAAGAATACTTGATACTCACTTCCAAGAACTTGCCCTCAGTACAAATGTATTTGACCACATTTTATTAGGAATATGGCTGCTAAACTTACGGCTTTTTCTGTCATTCCTGTTTGTTGTATTCCTTCTAGTAATATTTAAGTATTGTTTTTTAATATGTAGATTCGTCGATGGGCCATCCTGACAGCAAGAAATTTAGGGAAAGTCGACAGGGATGATTACTATGACTTACAGGAAGTGTTGACTTGCTTGTTTAAAGTCATTGAGTTGGGGCTGTTTGATAGTCCTGATATTTATAGTTCTTCAATGATTGAGAAGGGGAAACTCATTCTTCTGCCATCCCATTTGTACGATACCACAAACTACAAAAACTACTGGCTTGGTGAGTGTTTGTTCAGTAGTGAGCTGTATCTGTGCTTGCTCTCTCCCACTCCCCGGAGGGGAGTGGTGACGTTTCTTTCAAGTGGCAGACAAACCACTACGCTCTTCTCTGAGTGGAATCCTGTGATTCACCCCACTTCTAACTGAATCCCCAGGTTACAATGCCTCTTGTTTCTCAAGCATATTACCTCCAAGAAGTCCAACTGGATTTTGTCCTTGCTACAGAATCCTCTCCAGGAGTCGGACTAGCTGGTAAATGCAGTAACAGAGAACAGCTTTTTCAAAGCAGAGTATGATTTATTTACTCTTAAGAACATTACAAGCGGAAAGAAAAAGGTTAAAAAAAGCCTAAACACATATTGCCTTACCTAAACATAGCCTTTCCTTGCTAGTTTAAGTAGGTTCCACTTGACCCAGACACTCCTCAAGCCTTGAAGCTTGGTGAAACAGGTTGTACCTCTGTAGCTGCTGCTACCTCTGACAGTCTGAACCCCATACAGTGTCTCTCCCTCAGGACACAAGTTGTCTTTTATTCATTTCACAGGTTTCTTTGAAAGTTCCCGCCTGACGATCTCCTAAGGTTTCGAGCAGGTCTCCTGAACCTGACCATTTGGCTTGTTCATGTCTCTAGACGGGGTTTGGAGGTGCCTTCGCTCATTAGATTCTTTGCATTGTCCAGACAATTGAATTCTGTTTACAGCTATTGTTTTGGGTTCATGCAGGATTTAACCTTTGGTCACCTTTTAGCCAGCAATACAGTAACCACCAAACCCACAGGTACATCCACGTTCTTCACAGGGATATTCATTCCGCAAAGCTAGAGTTGTTGAAATTTCAGTTAATTCTCTTTGGATCTTGTCTCAATCCCTGTGAGGCCAGTACAATCAAAGTTCTTGAACTGTGTAATGCATTTTGGGAGTTGTCAAATAGAAGAATTCTAACTGTGTCTGTCCAGGAGACTCAGTAGCTTATTTAAATTAATCTGTTTCAGGATTCTCTGATGCTGATCATTTCCTCTGAGCACTTTCATTGCAGTGAGCTTTGGAAAACAGTACTATTTAGGTTTGCCAAAACTTGAAGGACAAAAAAAAGATCTCATATACAAACGTAAAGACAGATTGCTTTCATTGCAGGTATCTGTATGTTGCTAACAGTGCTGGAAGAACAAGCTATGGATTCTTTGTTGCTGAGTCCAGATAAACAGAATGATTTCATGCAGTCTATACTTCACACCATGGAGAAACAAACAGATGGTAACTAATTTTAACTGATGAGACAATGATAAATGGAGATCATTCATAATCCATTTTTAGTCATATTCTGGTTGTGATATAATTCCTAATAGAACTTACTACTTTTGTCGAACAAATTATTTTTGGTGTAGAAGTATAATGTCAAAGGTTTCTCAGACTTTGACATTTCATTCCTTCCCTGATATGAAGAACAATATTTGGATCTACCTTGAGACAAACACTGAAAAACAAGGTTCAAAGGGACTTTGAAAAGTGGAGAAAAGGTACCCCTTATGGCTTTATGGAGCTATATGTAAAGCGTTAGGTGAGGGCAAACTTTTTTTTCCAATTACTAGGTGATTTCCACTTAGAAGAGACGGTACAGGTTTTTTCATGTGTTATGTATTCTGGCTCTTGCATCCTAAAAGGGAAGAAGTCGCTCTTCCAGGATTGTTTTTACTTTTCCTGGAAGCTGAATTTCCGTATCCTCCTGATTAGTGGTGTGAGAGACAATTCAGTGAAAACGTAAAGTTGAAAGTTGTGTAGTCACTATTTTAATTTGCAAAGGTAACATTTCAAACTTTGTAGTTCCTGCTAATTATTTTTAGATCCTTTTTCTGAGACTTGGGATGTTTTTAATTATTTACAAGTTTTTTTGTAATATGAGAAGAAAAAGATTGGATCTTTATAAGTGCAATATTTTCATTAAACAAAAAGTTTATAATCTTATATGAAGAAGGAAGAACACATATACAAGAAAACTGTATAATATCATTATCTCAGATCTGAAGGAGCTTTAAAAGGAAATACCCCTTCAGTAGTTGATAGACTGTTCTATTTTAATTAGCATCTAGATGAAGAAGCAACAAAAACAAAGGAAAAGAGGAGCAGGAGAAAAAGTTAAAATTACTCAAATTGTGGTAAGAGTCTTCTGAGGATCCTCTCCTTTTTTTTACCCTTTTCCTGAACTAATTGCATCTAAATATCTAAGACATTTTTGCTTTGTCAGTCATAAAAATTCAGCCTTTTACCATCAAAAATTAGTGCTAGTCTTCTGGGGTTAAAAAAAAGATGCCTAAATACCAATATAATTTAATTATTTTTTAAATTGTGTTCTCCCCCCCTTGTTAGTGTTATGTGAGCTACAACTCGAAAAATAGAGACTCTGTCCTGAGTATAAAATTTTCTTTTACTTTAACCACTTCAGGCAAATTGAGCTATAGCATTATCAGAACTAAAGATGATAATTAAGGTCAGGGATTTCTGCAAACAAATAATCTTGTTTACAATCAATTTTTTTATTGGCAGAGTAAATTTTTAATCAGATATTTTGTCAAGTAACAAAGTAATTTCTTAAATAGCATCTTCTCTTTCATTCCTTTTGGTAATCCCAGTACTCTAGTTTTTAATGCAAGAGTTGTTTTTTAAAAACCTCAGAGTTCTTCTACAGAAGCATGTGTTTTCTTGAATCAGTGAACTTCTAGCAAATTTACATTTATCTATAGCAGATTGAAGCTTCATTTTTTAGCTGATGTCTGTAATTTACTTTATACTGTTTACAAATTCCTCAGTTTCAATTACTGTGGGAAAAGAATCTGATTTATCTGCACTCATTTCAGGTTTCCAAGATATCATCTAAAGATATCAGATTCTGACTCTTAACAGCTTTCTTAGTGAAACTAGAATGGAATGCTGAGAATGAGTTACTCTGTGCTGGCCACTCAAAATGCTGTCTCATTTTCTGTACCAGAAGAGAAGATGATTTAAAAAAAAAAAAACCAAAAAACCCCTATATATCTTTGTAGCAGAATCTTCTTAGGTACTTTTCTCCATTGAATCGTTAGACTTCTGCAGTTGGAAAATCTTTAAATAAAAGATTCTTTTGAACAAATCAGTTGACAAAGCTGTAAGATTCAGATATTCTTCCCTGCCTAGCCTTGTGCTCTCCGTACAAATACCCGTAAATAACAATAATAAACCCTTTTACCAAATCTTTTTATCTTTTTAGATTTTATTGTGTTTAGAGGCAAGAGGGGAAAAATTAAATTTCTCACCTCGTTCACTTCCTCTAGGGAGGGAGTGCCTAGCCACACTAATGGCTAGGCAGGGGGGGCAGGCACAACAGAAGGACACAGTGGCTGCAGAAGATGAAATGTGAAATAATTGAAGAAAAATAGAGCTCTTTTTCAGACATAACACTCCTTCCCTGGGCAGCTATACGAGGCATAATACCTCGTCTCAATAATATACCTCTTACCTGCACCCACCAAAATTTCAGCAACCAGAACAGAAAGGGAAAAAGGTAGGAATGACATAGCTTTGCAGTGAGGGGAAACTTTAAAAATTATCCATTTTAAACCTTTCCTTCTCTCGCTCCTCCAGGTTACTACTACTTATAGAGGGAAAGCGTGGCTGGTGTCAGACCTTAGGAGCCACACTGGCTTTGCAGATGAGGGGAATTTTTAAGTTCTTCCCCTCCCCTCTTCCTCTGAGTGTTTAAAAAATGCCTTTTTTTTGTTTTAGGCTTAAACATTTTTTTAAAAAGTTATAATTCACCCTTATTTCAATGTTTAAAGTAATAAAATAACTGAAATTCAGAATTAAATTAACTTTGTATTTAGCTAGCAGTAGGAAAGCGCAGGACATTTCCCCCTCAACTCTTCATGATCTTAGACTGTTATATTTCAGATGAAAGCACTGATCCCTTCTGGCCAGCGCTGCACTGTTTCATGGTGATTTTGGATCAGCTCGGGTCTAAAGTGTGGGGTCAACTCATCGATCCAGTCCAGGCCTTTCAAACCATTATCAACAATGTCAGCTACAACAATGAAATAAAAAATATACGGAATAGTTCAAGGAGGTGAGTTCAAGTTTTAAAAATATAGCTTTGGTAGCTTCTAGCCCTGACCTCAATGCTATAATAGATGTTGGGAAAATGGCCAGGAGCAAAATAAAATAAGTCCAGCATTACCAACCCTAAGTGATCAAAAATCATGATCCAGTCCCCTCCTCCCCCATCATGAAATTGACTAAAACTTGGGAGTTTTTACAAAATAATAAATGCTCTGTTCTTTTTATTTGCATTCTGTTTTTTTAACCTTTCGGATTCATGTTTTCAAGATTTTCCCTACAGCCATGAGAGCTAGAAACTTTGTTTTTAAAGTAATGCTGAGATTTGCATATAATCACATGACTTGAGCTGCAGCTTTCATAAAAACACCCAGCTATCCTGAGGGTTGGCAAGGCCGCAAATGAGACATTACAACTGCAGCTTTTAATTGTGTTTTCAGTTAACTTTTAACTTACTGGTAAATCATATATACAGTCTTCTGAATATTTGTCAACATCAAGAAAATCTCATCAAGGGTCTTCCCATGTTTTATTCCTTTTTTGGATATAATCCTTCCACTAGAGATGGTAAAACAAGACACATAATTATGTTTAAAAACATAACGTATGTCAGACTTCTTAGGGGAAGTGTTTCAAAGCAGATAGGCATCAAATGCCGTCTGGAAGCTTTTGGTATTCCCAAATTTACAATTGAAATTTAACATCGTGTTTGAGACCCATCTTTTAAGAGTAACCATATATTAGACATTCAAAATTAAGCAACCAGCAGACTAGCTAAGTCTGTCATTCAATGGAGGAGTAATCTGTTAGGAAACAGCTATCCGGTTGTGGAAGTGGATTCTCTGTGCAGAGAAATTTGGAAAGCATAATTGGGCTCCACCTGTTAAACAGTCTTCTTTACAGTACACATTTCTTTTAAGAGGGTTCTAACAGGTCCTTCAGCCCCAGATTTAGGCTTTGTAAACCTTTTTCTCTTAATTACAAACCCTTAAATTAAACCTTTCCATAAAAACATTCTTCAAGTGGCAATTGGGTGGGGGATGTAGGACTTAAACATTCTTCTGGGGTGGTCTATAGGCCACATTGCCACATTATCCTATTGAAAGAAAACTAGTCAGTGGAAACTTATCAGTCTTTTGTCATTATCCCTAATGAGTAAAGTGAAAAAGTAAATGGCATAAATAGGTAAATTTGATTATTAAAACTGAGAATTTTTAAGCATCGAAGCAGCTGTTAGTAATACTAAGGACAATCATTTCAAAAAAGATCTTGTTCAGTTAAACAAGGTGTTTATGCAAATACTTATTACGTTATATTTCATATATGTTAAATCCTCAACTCGTTAGTCAAGTCTGTCACTTAGTAGTAAGATCTCTATGAAGCCGGTACTTTTCTTTTATGCAATTTCTTTAAAGCACCTACTTGGGTTGCCAACCCTCCACGATTGTTCTGGAATTACCAGGAATTAAAGATTAATCTTTAATTAAAGATTGTCATTGTGATGAAACTTCCAGTGGGTGCATAACTGGCTGGATAACTGTACTCAGAGAGTGGTTATTAATGGCTCCCAATCCTGCTGGAAAGGTATGTCAAGTGGGGTTCCGCAGGGGTCTGTTTTCGGACCGGCTCTGTTCAATATCTTCATCAACGACTTAGATGTTGGCGTAGAAAGTATGCTTATTAAGTTTGCGGATGATACCAAACTGGGAGGGATTGCAACTGCTTTGGAGGACAGGGTCGAAATTCAAAATGATCTGGACAAATTGGAGAAATGGTCTGAGGTAAACTGGATAAACGAGTTTCAATAAGGAGGCAAATGATAAATGCGTCCACTGTAGGAAGAAAATAGGCAGTGTTTCCAACTCAGCGATAATACATGACTGAGGAAGAAGAGACTGTGACAGGAAGGAGTCTTGCGAGAAGACTAGGGGAGGCTCATTGATGTGTGCAGCGCACAGGAAAGCTAAATATGAGTCATACAAGAAGCAGGATACGTGTTTGCGAGCCAAAAAAAGCAAAGCGTGATTCTGGCTGACAAGGTGTGTTGTAAACAAGATACGAGAAGTCATTCTTCCCTCTACTAATCTTCTGCACTTTATATGCGCACCTCAACTGGAAGTACTATACCAGTGCTTCCAGTTACAATAGCAACACTGTCAGTTTCAAGAAATGATCAGTGAGTGGAAAAACATGGAGAGGGTCCAGGAGAAGAGACACAACACAAAGAATGATTAAAGGCTCTTGACACACGACCTATGACAGGAAAGGACGAAAGAAATTGGGTGTAGTTTAGTTATGTGGGAAAAGAGGAAGACAGAGGTGGACTATGATAGCAGTTTTACGCAGGTATATAAAGGGGTGATTCGAGAGGGAGAAAACTTGTTTCACCTTAGCGCTGCATTAATGGATAGGAAGAGCAATCTGCAGCTTTAAACTGCAGCAAGGGGAGATTTAGTTTGGATATAGGAAAAAGTTCTACACTGTGGTCAAAGCAGTATTACAAAGCCGAGCTGGAAATCTTAAGAGTTGAGCGACCAATAGATAGGTTTGGGGAATCGTGACAATTCCTGCAGATGAATGTTCAAATGAATGCCAGGTTAGAATAAATGTCTGTCAGGGATGGTCTAGAGAGTATTTGGTCCTGCCATGAGGGCAGGGGACTGGACTCGATGACCTCTCGAGGTCCCTTCCAGTCCTAGAGTCTATGAATCTATGAATATGTCCAAGCAAAATTGGCAACCCTATCTACCACACTTGTGGGCACCATAAAATAATAGAACTAGAACAAACTTACACATTCTCACATACTATATTAATGTTTTCACACACATTTTCTCACTTGCATCAGTTAGTAGTAAAATGTGGCATCTGAAACTGTGAAATCTTTTCTCACTTTTATTTCACTTAGTTCATGAATCATTTGCATGTCTTGAATCAACTTGTATTTCTTTTCTTTAGGACTAAATCTGAACCAGAGTCAAACTATGAGGATGAAATGGTTACTTGCAGCCAGATTGTGTATAATTACAATACAGAAAAGCCCAAAAAGGTAAATAATAAAAAAAAAAAGCTTTGTATTTTCTCTGCCAGTTTTCTGATTCATTTATTAAAGCACACTCAGCTTAAATCATACTTAACAGTGTTCTTGGGTAGGTTTCTTTTCAGATAAATTATTTTTATCTATTTATAATTTGTGTGCACGGGATAAAAGTTTGTCTCTAGTCACATTCACTGTTTACCCTGTATAGTCAGTCATTTTTCTTCCTGTTAGTGTGGATCTTTCGTGGAGCAATGGTGGAGCGAGAAACATTTTATAAAATGGGCATGTGTTGTGGTAAAACAAAAATTGGCAGGGGAAGTAGGAGACAGGTGTTTGTACTTGAAAATACTTTTAACCCATTTTTAAGTTTCCTAGATTTTTATTTGACAGTGTCCCTTTGATATCCTTTTTGTCGGTTTATGGATCTTTTTAAACTACTGTGCTAAATATGTAATATTGAAGTGACATGCCATTAAGCGTTTGATCTGCTGAATACTTTGGACCCATACATAACTTACTTTTTTTTAACTGTTTCTGTTTGTAAGAAACACACTTGCATCATAACTCTCTCTCAACTTTTGTCTCTTAAGCAAACATGTTATGTCTATCTGATGATATCAAAATTGTGCAAAGTCTCTAAACATTTAAAATAAAATACATTTGACGCATTGACGTGGAAATTCAGGCTACATACTGTGACTGGTGCTTTGTTTTTTTAAATGACTAAGTGAACTGTTTTCAGTATTTTAATCTCATGGTTTATTCTTTGGGACTAGGAGAAGTTGCTTGTGTATGGTACAGTTTGGTCTTGTTTAGACTGTGTAGAGGTAAAATGGTTAGTAACTGATTTCTAGGATGCCACTGAACTGCTGTATCAAATCAGTGCCCATAAATAATAAGCAAGCAGTATTTGTAGGGGTGGAAGCTAAAAGAAACTTTTGACTGAGAATATTGTTTGGTAAGTTAAAGCAATCCAAATGAATAATAAGAGCGATATTGTGCAACATACCTAATGAATAGTCGATTTGTCTTTTTCTATTTCAGGATACTGGATGGAAGACAGCCATTTGTCCAGATTATTGCCCCAACATGTATGAAGATATGCAGTCATTGGCTAATGTGCTTCAGTCTGATATTGGCCAAGATATGCGTGTCCATAATAGCACATTTCTGTGGTTTATTCCTTTTGTTCAATCCCTAATGGACCTCAAGGACTTGGGCGTGGCTTATATAGTAGAGGTCATTCACCATCTGTGCTCAGAAATCAAAGGCTTTCTTAGTGAAAGAGTCCAGCAATGTGACAAAGTTTCTGAATTTTTCATCCTGATCCTGGTGTCAGTTATTGAACTACACAGAAATAAGAAGTGCCTGCATTTGCTGTGGATTAGCTCTCAGGAATGGGTGGAAGCAGTAGTGAAATGTGCTAACCTTCCAACCATAGCATTTACGCGCTGCTCTGAAAAAGCACCTGGAAACTGTCCTAAAGTTACATCAGCAATATCTTCACAGGCTTCTAACTCTGTACAGCATGCTTGCGTGCAGTTGATACGCAGCCTTCTTCGAGAAGGCTACCAGTTAGGGCAACAAACTGTTTGCAAGCAGTTTCTAGATAAACTCAATCTGCTTTTGCGAGGAAACTTACCTCTGGGTTGGCAGCTGAAAAACCAGGAAACTCAGGAATTGCAAATGTGTTTAAAGCAGGTAATAAGAAGTATAAAGGACAGATCATCAAATGCTTCCATACCTGTGGAAAATAGCGTGATCTGTACAAATTTGCCCACCATTCCTATAAAGCAAGAGAAAGGGACAGCCAGTGACAGGTGTCAGATGAATATACATCACAGGGATAGCCTCAGTCCCCCGTTTTCTTTAGCATCTGGGAGTGATGAGGCTTGTCAAGAGAGTTCTTCCCCTGAAAGAAGAGGCATTGGGGAAGAGATGTATAGGGAAATGTCTTTTAACAATAGAAAATTATGTGTAACGGCAGAATGCCTTTTGACAGATATTAAAAAAGAACCTCATGATAGGTCATTTGAGGAATGTGAACATCTCGATAGCTCTGGAGCAACAAAAATACACAAGAATACGCATGAAAATGGAAACCACCACCAAGTGCAGGGGAACCAAAATAAGAATAACTCCTTAGTTAAACAGTGCTTCAACACAAGTCCTCAAGTCTCGGATTTCAAAAGTCATGCTATATTGGAAAGAGACAAAACAGAAGTGAGGATGCCAGAGTGTCTGAGTGCTCAGTTTTATTCCAGTTCTCATGAAGACACTCACAGCTCAATTGGAAAAGATGGAAGTGGCTCCTCTAATTCCTGTTCAAAGTTTAAGACAGATCCTAATAAAATCACAAATTGGAAAACCCAGGTACAGAATGCTGATTGGACCACAAAACTACTACAGTTAATGAAGCAATCCGCTTCAAATTCAGAAGTAGACCAACAGTCTCACTCTGAATCTCTCTATACAAGTAAAGATGGCAGCAGAGATCAGAAAGTGAATATTTTGAGTGAAGGTGAAACCTCAGTTAACTTTAATACTTCAAATGGTTCTGAAAATAAACAGGAGAACAGCATGAACAGTACTTTTCAAATCAAGCTGCTCTCTCTTAAGGAGGAATCAAATGTTACCAAGGCAGATTATTCAAATTCCTTTAAAAAAGAGGCTGGCTTGAAAGAAAGTGAAAGTGATGATGAAGACGACAATATTCCACTTGCTACGTTTAAACATTATTTAAAGAAAAAGAGATCCCTTTCAAGAAGATCGAGTTCTTTGCCAAAGCCTTTACTGAATAAAGACCTTAACACAGAGATACCAGATCAAGGGCAGTCTAATTCTGGCAGTTTATGCACAAAGACAGGTGACTTCAAAGATAAAAAAGTGAGCATGCTATGTACAGATGAAACTTCAACATATTTTAACATTCCATCTAGTTCTGAAAATAAAGGGGAGATACCTAGGAATGCTCCTCTAATCAGTCCGCTCTTGATTAAGCATGAGTCAACTGACAGACTGTTAGATTTTTCAAGATATTTTAAAGGAGAAGGCGATTCAGAGGAAAAAATAAATAGTGAAGATAATGCAGCAATTGCATGTGATTTGGTAAAAAAGAAATCTGGAGCTAGCCCCTTAACAGACTCTCAGATTGATAGAGACCTTGATAAGTTATCCTTAGCTGCTTATGCCAAAGGTGTCCATTTTCCTGTTGATTCAAGCGAAGAACACTTAATACATCTGTGTGACTTTACAAGGAAAGTAAAAGGTGCTGTTAGATCATCCACAAAGGGCCAAAGTAATAAGTCCTCTTCTGATACAGATTGTCCTAACAATGAAGTCATTGTCATTTCAGACTCCTCTTCTGATGAGGAAAAAAAGTTGGCTATTAAGAAACCAATAAAAAAAGAGGTGTATGTATGTCCAGAAAAACAGCCTTTAACGTCTGGCTATGTTTCTGATAGTGCAAACAAAAAAGAGCAATTGAAGACTCATAGCTCCCCGTTGCCATGTGAGGAACATAATTCTCAGTTTTTTGAGTTTGAAACTGAAGATGATGTCTTTTCAGTCTGGCAAGATTCTCAGATAAATGATGAGGAAGGGAATCGGGCACAGGAACAAGACTCTAACTTGACATCAACAAGCAACTGTACTTCAGATATTTTTGAGTTGGCAGATCGTATAAATGACTGGGGTTATGATACAGATTACATCAGTGATGATATCATTGAAAAAGCAGAAGAGATTGTTGAAAGGCAGATAGATTCTCTTTCTCATAAGAAAGTTAGTATAACTGGCACAAAATCTGAGGCACCTTTTCAAGAGCCTGCTATCAGGGGAAATGCAACTGTTCAGTCTGAGAATTTTACTCACCCAGATGCTGTTGCTAAAGACCATGCCAAAAACACACGCTTGATGGAACCCAGAGCATCTACATCTAGTGTATCGTTAGCTTCAAAGTTGACTATTAAAAAAAGCACTTTAAGCCCAGCCAAAAGTTTAGCAAAATCCAAGATGGTAAGAACTGCCCTTAGAAGTCCCAGAAAAATGAGTCTTAAAACTGTACAAAACAAAAAACTTCCTCAAACTAGTTCTAGAAATACTGAGCCTTGCAGGTCAACCCCTGCTGTAGTTCCTCCAAAGAAAGTTCGCCAATGTCCTGAGCCAACTTCAACTGTGGTAAAACTTGGCCTAAAAAAGGGCCCCCGCAAAGCATTTGAGTTATCCCAGCGATCCTTAGATAGTCTGGCTGAATTGCGCAGCTATGGAAAAGCTGCTGGGGCAGTTCAGACTGCACGGAAACAAAAGACTAAATTAATTGCTCCACAGAATCTAGTTATAAAACATAACAGAAAAATGTTAGCCTGCCAAGATCTTCAGTTTTTAAGGCAGATAAGACCCACACAAGTGGGGAGAGGGAAAAATCAGATAGGAAGTTCAGAGGGCAGAAGCAAAAAAATAACTAAAAAGTCTAATCCAAAGCATCCTATACAACAGCCTGTGGCTTCTGACCCAGTATCTGCTGCAGGAACTAGTGAAAAACAAAAAGAGCGGATAGCTGAGCAGATATGCTGTCCCTCAAGCAAGAATGGAAAAAAAGTGAGAAAAAGCTTCTCATCTGAGAGAGAGGAAGTCCAGACCCCACACATGGATAAAACGGTTCCACATGGTTCTAAGGAATCTAACATGAAAATAGAAGAAAACAATATGGCAGGTCCTGCATTACAGATCGAATCATGTTTTTCTTCATCTTTAACTGGAGACTACAAAAATGAACCTGCAGAGAGAGACTATGTTGTCCCTCTGGTTTCCCCATCTGCACCTCACTTTGAGGGAGCAACTTTGAAAGAGAGCAAGCCTAAATTAAATGAAAACAGTGATGAAGATGATTTATTTTTAACTCAGTCAGATCCTGTGGATATGGAAATGTGTTCACAGATGGAAAATATTGGAGATATTATAATGTCTAGCGAAAAAGAACCACTAGACACGGAAGTTGATGCTGCTGAAAGTCTCCTGCAGAATGAGCCCTTAGGTATTGTGAAGTGTAAGAACAAAGATTGTACAGAACAGGTGGAAAAGACAGGAGAGTACTGTAGTAAGCATTCTGCCACCAGTGCTTCAGATCATCTCTTTATCAAGCCAGGTTTACCACCTCCTAAGCCTGAAAAACCTTCCACTGCTAAAAATTTCAGCTCAAATACCTCTTCACGGAGTGCCAACCTCACCAAGGATTTTGAAAATATTTCAAAGCACTCATTGTCGTCAAAAGCCAAGTCAAAAGTAGTAAAATCCAGTGTCTCCAAGACAGGGAATCCAAAAGCTGTATCAGCAGAGAACCAGATATTCAAGACCCCAAGTTTCAGCAGGAGTCTTCAGTCCCAGAGTTCCAGCAATGTTCTCCGGCCCCAGAACATGCAGACAAACAGTACTTCACGTTTTCCCAACAGGTCTGCCTCAGGGGCTCATTCAGGGCAAGAAAGAAGTCTCCCTTCCTTTCCACAAGCAAATGCTCTTGTCACTCAACAGCGTGATCATAGTATTTTTGTTACAGAGGTCCTGAAATGGAACTATGAAATGTTTGTCAACTTCAGCCAGTTTGGACTTCCATATAATCTTCTTCAATCAATTATGGTCTCTGTTCCTGTCAAATTTCATGGATACAATGACTATTTTAATACATTTTTCCCCTTGATGATGCTAAATGCCTTTGAAACAGTAAGTAACTTACCTGCTTTTTTTATGAAACTGTTACCACTTTGTTTCTGTTTTCATCAAGCACAGAAGATTTTAGGAAGAGCTAAAAAGTGCTAGGTACCTGCTCATCTTAACTTAAGAAAATGTTATTGTGCCTTGATTTTTAAAAAAATAAATCTTAATGATATTTGTACATCTCTGGAAAGGACAGAGTTAGAGGTTAAAATGTTATAGATTAACTTAGTGCTCAAAAAAAATGACGGCCCATGAGCACTGTTGCCATGCCCTCTCCACTCCCATCCACTACAACTGAGCTCTTTCAGTGCACTTTAAAAAGGCCACCTGCAAAGGGAAAAATTGGGTTTATGTTCCTTTTTCTTCATGGTTTATAAAGAAGGCCTAAAACGGAAAATCTCAATATCTTTTTACAGTAAAAAGTCAGGTCTTGGCTATTTTGTTTTCCAAAATATATTAAGAATGAATAGATCTGTCAGGCTTCTGACATCAAGAAACTTTGCAAAAGAGATCCAATTGATATGGGAAATGATCTTATTTCAGACTCCTTAAAACTTTAACCTCAGTGTAACACGAACACTTGCTGGAAAAGTGTTTGGCTAAAGATACAATATCCCTGCCCCTTCAATTAAGGAAGAGCTCTGTGTAAGCTTGAAAACTTGTCTCTTTCACCAACAGAACCTAGTCCAATAAAAATTATGACCTCACTCACCTTGTCCCTTCAATTAGAGTCTGAGAGTGCTTTCAAGCCCCATCTCTGCATCGTCCAAAAAGTTCTCCAGCAGAAACAGGGCAGATAAGACTTGCCATTCCTGATATTTCAAAGGTATAAAAAAAAAAAAAAAACAGAAAAACTGTTTTTGGAGCGGACTAGTAAGAAAAGCCCTTTCAGGCTTCTTTCTTTATTGTTTGCACAAATATTAAATGTTGTTCCATTTTGAAGGTCACTCTATATCTTGACCTGCAACAGTACCATCTGTTTCACTTCATTTCTGCCGGTTCATTCAGTACTGGTGCTCTTTGCTAGTCATGAAAAATTATGGTGTAATTTTAGAACGTGTAATTTAGCCTAATGAAAAACATATAACTTCCACTTTTATTACATGCAGGTTGCACAGGAATGGATAGAAAACCAGAAAACAAGAGAGAAAAATAGTTATCATTTACACTTACAAAATTTCTGTGCTGACTTGAATCGAGCAGATTTTACAGGTGAGTACTTATGAAAACACTCAGTTTTCTGGGGAAATAGGCAAAAATACAATGAATTGAATTAATGAATTAAAACTGAGTAGTAGAAATAGGTGTAGGAGATACACAAATCTGAGTGCTCAAATTTATGTTGTGGTTACAGGTCAAGCCTGAGGCCTAGTTACAAATACAGAGATGAGCTTGGTATAAATGCATAGACAGAAAGGTACCTTATTGCCAATCTAGAGAAAACATTGTGCCAGTCAGAGAGGGCACAACTATTACCCCTAACTGTGTAGGAGCAGATTGCATGTGACATCCAGAATGCCCAAATGTATAAGACTTTTCCGTTGTTTATTTGAAAAAGGTACAAAATGTATGTTGATGAAAAGTACCCCTTGCAAGGAATTCATGCTTCAAAATTGCTCACTATGCCAAGCTGTCTTCTAAATATTTTAATATATCAGATCTGACCCATTTAGAAATGTTTGATGACAAATTTCCCGGACAAGGAGATAGGAATGAAGTAGCTTCTTGGCTTATTTTGGTTTCATGTATCTGATCTGAGTTCAAGATTGGCAACCAGGAACTCTTGAGTTATAATCCTGCTTCTTGTATGGATTCCTTGAGCCTTCGGCAGGTCACACACTGTAAAGCCTGCATTTCTGTAACTTGTAACCATTTTAAAACTTAGATGCATATTTCAGAAGTGCCTGCAATAAATGAATAATGCAGTGGTTACCCAAATACGGCTGGCTGTGGCCATTTTAATTTTTACATTGTTCCCGGTAGCATGCATTCGGGAAAGTGATTTGGCAAAACAGCTTCATCCAAAGGAGGATGACTTGGTATTTTTGGTGGTGCCTGAAAAACAAAACACCTTTGCAGAAGAAAGCGAGGTGGAGAGCCCTCTAGTGTATCATGTTGGTTTTGTGACCCGCTTCTCCCGTGCATCACTCCGTGAAACGAGTAAGTAAAAGTTGTAGAGAGCAGTTATAGTATTAGTCCACTAACACAGGAGCTGGTTCTTTTTGCATGATGACACCGTATCCTTTTATTCCCTCCACAGTCATATTTCTCTAAATCCATTCTAATTGGTACATTTTTAACTTATTTTATTTGTATTTATTATTTCGTTTTCAGTGCTTGTCTCCAATGGCTAGCTTAGTAAGAGTTTCTGCAACAAATCTATCATCTAATCATCTGAATATAGAATTGAGAACCCCTTTAATCTCCAAACAATGTGGCTTGTAAAGGTTATAACAGTGCCACTGTTAGTATTTGATCAGACCTTTCATATTTGTAGTTCCAGAATTAAAATGTTACCTTTATTTGGGCCTGTCCCTTAATTTAGACTTTCCAGAGTGTTATTAATCAAGAATTAACAATTCGTCTATAATCAATAACCAATTAATTACAAATAATAAAAAAAGATTGTTTAGTGAGAGGGGTTCTCTTGAGTCCAGGTTAGTTTAATAATAACAAACCTTGGATAAATCAGCTTGATTGGATTTATTAATACTTAGTAAACACAGCACATACACTGAGAGAAATAGTTACTAACAGCGGTGGCAGACCTTTCCCTATATTTCCCTGACAGTGTGCAGTCAGTCTGCAGGTAGTCTCTACTTCCTCCTGATTTCTAAGGGCAATTAGTTTTACTCTTAATTGTGTATCATTCTGGTCCTTATGTGTTTCCTCTTTTTGGTACTAACTTCTTATTTTGGCTATTTCCAAGGTTCCCCATAACATTGCAACTTTTGAACTGTCTCCACATCTGTTGGCTAGTCATTTTTTATGCCCTTTTTTTAGATATTTATTTATTTTGTGTCTTTCAGGTAGTACATTGATAAAATACCTCCGACAACCATTTTCAAAATATTCTAAGGGTTACTGCTCAGTAAAATTCCACTCTGTAAAGTTAGCTTCATCTTCCCTGTGAAACATCATGGGAGCCTTGCTCTCAGGCAAGCCTCAGAATCTTTCTTGGTTTAACTGAAGTGTCGTCAAAACCTTTTACGGGTACCATCTTTTTCTATTTTAAAAAATTTATGGAGACCCCAGGAATCAAATCCTTACTCAGCAAAAGTGGGCCATATAATTAAGTGGTGATTTCCCTATCTCTTTTGAAACCCTGTTTATGGTTTTTATATTTCCCCTACCTCAAGGTCATGTGTTGCTTCTACCCTGATTAAAAATAGGACTCCCTTTCTAACACCCAACACTGTTTCTTAGTTGGCTGAAAAGGTTTCTGATTAGTTATGTTATACACTTATTTCCCACACAAGTTGAATGTACTTCTGTTACAGCACTTACTCCTGGGAAGTGCTAATCCTCGTGTGCCTCCCGTGTAGCTGACCTAGACATTGTTTCTTGGACCTAGTTGTAAGACTTTTCAATGTGTCGGGTGGTAAACTAGAAGTGGAGATCTGCTGTAATGGGTGTATAACACTTTATATAAAAGTTGGTGTAGCAGGACGCACACTCGCCGGTGAAGTGCCTCCTGCTGGTCGTCCGGGAATTAGCTCATCCATCTCAGGAGCACCTTCCTCTGGCCGATTTTTCAACCTCTGTTACCTGCCCTGTTGTATCCGCCACCTCTGGCCCAGTGTCCATTCTGGACCCTGGTTCCCATTACCTTGGGGTGCTTCCCCACAGCAGTGCCTCTACACTCTGGTTCTCCCCTTCCAGGGGAACCCCAACCCCCTATACCCACCTTGCCTCAGTGAGTACTGCCAGTCGTCATCTGACTCTTCTCTCTTGGGCAAACTGCAGTCTGAAATGGTCACTCATCACTGGCAAGGTGGTTGGACCTGCTGCCTTTTTTTGGCCTGGCTGCCTCCCTGCAGCCCTAGTACCTCCTCAGGCTTTTGCTGCAAGGCCTCAGCCTGGGAGGTTGCTAGGCCATAGCTCCCCAGCTCAGCCTGCCCTTTCCCAGTACTGCTCTGTCCAAGGTACCCCTGCTTGCTCTCCTAGGCAGCCTGGTCCTCTCTGCTCCCCAGCTGGAGAGAGAGTCTCTGTCACTCTCCCAGCCTGCCCTTTTATCAGGGCCAGCTGTCCCCTAATGGGTGCAACCACACCTGTGGCTGACTACTCAACCAGCCTCCCCTGGCTGCTTTTAACCCCTTTCTGACTGGAGCAGAGTGACCGCCCCACTACAGTTGGTTAAAGTCTTGGTATTCTGTCCAAGTAAAGATTGACGGTGAGTAAGTGCTGTGTGTACTCTTTGGGCCCTGTCCTGTAAGATGCTGAGCGTCCTAACAGTTTCAGCTGGAAGATGTTCAACATCTCCCAGAATCCGGCTGCAATGCACTACGATGTGTTGGAGTGAAGAGTTGCAGGAGTAGTTAAATTGGTATTTGAAAAGAAATGTAACCATCAAACTTGAAACGTTAATGTGAGAAGAATAAAATGTCTGGTTGCTTTACCATGATGCTCTTTCTTTTAACAGGGCAAAATGAGCAGCATATTGTCTGTCACCTTTCCGTCCAAACTCGAGGCAATTTGTCATACTACATAAACCAGCCAGTGAAATGTGTAGTGGTGAGCTCTCTAGTGACTACACAACGAAGGTTCAAAGGTCTGCTACTGTTGAGCAGGAGTCCTCTGGCTAAACCCATCATAAACCCAAGTTACGCTGACTTCTGTCCCAGGGATTTGAACGTAACTTCCGAGAGCACTGTAAGTCCTGTAACTAAGTAGTAAATGGTGGTGAGGGCTGGCAAGTGAGCATTTTCTTATCTTTTTATCAATTTTGCTAAATTATTAGAAAAGCCATCCCAGTACTTAGGTGCTCACTGAATGTAGTATTGGGCAGGTGATCCGGGTTCAAAAGCATCTTTGAGTCTCAAACTGGATGCCAACTTGTTGGAGCTGAACTGTGTGTCTATAGAAGAGGCTGAACATATGCTCAGATGCCTCTTTTTTGTTTTGATTTATGGCACTGTATTGATATCTGTTTTAATCAAGATGCACTCCCCTGCCTGCTGTTTGGTGGAGAAATATCTGCTAAGGAGTTGAGGGGGTGGTGATAGAAAGGTAAAACCAGAGGAAGGCATGGGAGACCTAAAATCCTCTCAGTAGCAGCCTTCAGGTCAGGTATGCTGTGCAGAGAGAAAAGTGTGTGCACTCTATAAGCTCTCCAGACTGAGGGCTTGACAAGAAACAAACTGAAAGCACAGAAACTTTTATTGATGACTTCAGTTAATAGAACATTCTTTTTTTCCCTGTAGACTTCCTATGTGAGAGACTACAATGCAGATCAGAAGAAGGCTATTGAAACTGCTTATGCTATGGTGAAGGAGCATCCAAGACTTCCCAGAATCTGCCTGATCCATGGGCCACCTGGGACAGGGAAATCAAAAACTATTGTTGGACTCCTGTACCGTATTCTGACAGAGGTGGGTGAATATGGTTACATAGCCCATCAGGCATTCCACCTCTGCTCACCCAAGAGAAGCAGTGAAATGAAGTAGTTGACATGAACTAAATGTAATTATTCTTAAAGTATTTACCATAGTAACTACTAGGGAATATAACTCATTCACTTTCGTTTGTTTGGTACTGAATAAGAGCCTGTGGATTTCATTATTTATTAACTGTGACTCCGGTATTGAAACACCGCACACATTTTGGAAAATAAATTTATTAATTCCAGCAGTGCATGACAAACAAAATGCATAATACTGCTTTGCCTAGCTGTTGCATACTAAGCAAGGTAAGAAGCCTGAGTCATCTATCACACTTAAATTAAAAATCTTAATCTTTTTTTGACCACTTCTAATACAGAAGACTGGAACTTGAAACATCACACCTGTTAAGTTGTCATGTGAACCCCCTATACATTAGCCAAATGTATCTCCATTAAATAGAATTAGTGCTAAACAGGTGCTTTCCAGTTCAAGCAGAAGTCATTGCTACTCACTGTTAAGCTTGGGTGGTTCCCTGCGAGAGCTCCCAGTAAAGCAGCCTTCCAGATTAAGCATGTCCTGTTTGATAGGAGTGTACTGTCTAACATTTGAAATTAAACAGCTAGACTAGGCTGGTGGTTTTGATGTCTTGTTTATTAACCTGCAGAGGTCTGGGAATGAGAATCGAGCTCAAAACTTGAATGCCAAGATCAAGCGAAACCGTATTCTGGTTTGTGCACCATCCAATGCTGCTGTTGATGAACTCATGAAAAAGATAATCCTGGAATTCAAAGAAAAATGCCAAGACAGAAGAAATCCTTTGGGTATGGAAGTTTTATTTCTATATATAAAATGGGTAACATTGAAGGAGAAAAAGGAACTATTTAACCAGCATGCAATCGCTTCGTATCATCACTTATTCATAAAGCATGTGTACAATTACAGTGCTATACAGATAAGAGTAAGATATGTTCTCCTCACAGAAGAACATAATCAGTATGACCTCACGCTCCCTATTAATTGCTTTCATATGTTTCTCTAAAATGTGCATGGTATACCTTGTTTGTCAGTTACTATATTACTTTAATAGCGAGCCCTTACAAATTTGCAGTTTGAAATCACTATCATTGACCCTTTTCCTCTTTTTGTGTTAAAGTATTAATACACTTCTTTCTCAATATGGCTCAAAGGCTTGGATGGAAGACTTCAGTTTCTATACTGAAATTATTGGAATTTCCAGCTCTTATAAGCTTAAGTTGCCATTAAAGGTCAGGGTAAAATGCTTTTGCAATATATTCTGGAGTCAGTTCACCTTGTGGTTCTATTTTCTCACTGTTTGTGCTTATGTGAAACAGACAATGTCTAAGCAAAGGGAGGGATTGCTCTCTCTTTTGGTGGGTCAGTGTTAGGAGCAGTGAATTACTAGTGAGGAATATTCCCCGCTATAAGGGCAAAATACTGCTGTCAGAACTGCATGCAATGTTTTTTAAACATGGCTTCACCGAAGCTTTCAAGGATTCTTCCATATAGCTGATGTTAACTCCATATTCATGTGCCTGCATTTCTGACCGTGATCTCATAGAAATATTGTAGATAATGAAGTCTAGCATATATCAGATAATGAAGTCTAGCATAACTAGCTCCTATCTTGAATCTATAATCTGAAACTGTGGTTTATATACAGGAAATTGTGGAGATATAAACTTAGTGCGACTAGGTCCAGAAAAGTCAATAAGCATTGATGTCCTGAGATTCAGCCTGGACAGCCAAGTTAGCCACAGAATGAGTAAGTAACATGCAAAAAAGATGACTTCAGTTTCCTTTATGAGAATATGGTCTTGAGGCTGGTTATGCTATGTGCTCAGTTTCACTGAACACAAAGGAGAAACATTGCGAAGGCGAGTATTTATAGAACAGCCTATATTATGCCACAGTGCTTTTATAAGGAACTTGTTTTCTCTAAGGGCCTAAAAAGGGGGACACTGTCAATATAAATTTGGCCTAAAACTTAAATTTTGTATTTTTTTAAAAAGTAAACAGCTTTTTATAAGGCCAATAGGTTTTTCCCACAAATAAAAATCTACTGAGGATATTTGTATTTAAACAAACCCTTCTGTAGCATTTGAAATCTAGACACTGTGGCATTTAAAAACCTGACTAATACATAGAAAGGATACTGACTTCATTGATTTTTGTTGTCCAAGGTGAGAAATGCAGGAAGTAAAAGGAGTATAAATAATGACAAGTAAACTGAGTGCCAGTCCAGTCATTCTTAATAATCTAAGGTGGTGCTAGTGACAGTTTTTAAAAATAAAATGGGTCTAACATTTAAATTTCTCCTTTGATTTCCTCCTCACTTTATTTTCATAGACCGGGGACAACCTGGCCGTGACCAGGATATTCACAGGAAAAAGGAAGCCTTGGATCGCCAGCTGGACAGTCTCTCTCGGCAGCGTGCCATGGATAGATGTGATAAGAGGCAGAAGGTAGCTTAATTTTGTTTTGTAGTTTTTTTTCATACATCTTCATTTCAGTGGAGGCTTAATCCACAAGAGTTCTTCTTTCTAAACCTAATATACCTTTCTCAGTTGTGATGGGAAGCAATGTTTTCTTTCATCCCTCCAACCACATGGCACTTGTTGACCAATACTGTTAAAATAAGCCAGGAACTAATAGCCTTCCACCACAGAGGCATTTGTCGCTGTCATTAAGCTGTGTCAAAGATCTAGATAAGGTAATATACAGACCTGGAATTCTCTAAGGCAGTTTGCAGGATTCTTCATTTACTTAGTGGTCAGCTAGAGAGAATAGTCCTTTCTAGCTAACTGTAATTGGCACTTAAAAACTTTCATGGATTCATTTTCATGTGTGTTTTTTAAAGCTTAGGGGTTTTTTTTACCTTTAACCCTGGAATTGGATACATATTGAGCAGTGTTGTTATGCTAAACAATCAGTTCCACCTTTTATTTAGCTGTGACACTGGTTAACTTTCCCAGACTCGAAGAAGAGCTGTGTGTAAGCTCAGAATCTTGTCCCTCTCACCAACAGAAACTGGTCCAATAAAAGATATTATGTCACCCACCTTGTCTCTTTACATATCAAGCAGTCAGGCAAAAAACATTTTTGTGACTGTTACACTTTACTTCGCTTATAAGTCTCCCATCAATTTTTGCTTTAAACACTTGGCATACCTGCATGTTGCAGCTACTTTTTAGTAAATTACAATGCTTACCTCCTTGGAGACAAGCCAATGTACTGTGTTTAGGAATCTAAATATCTTATGTTGTAGACAGCTCACAATTGTGTATCTTTTCTAAGAAACTGGTTTGAGTATACAGGTACACTTAGATATTAAAAGGCTGTAAGTTGAACATGTTTAGATGTATAGAAAACCTTGAGGCCATAGGAGAACAAAGGAAATGTGCATTGTTAATTACTCTTGATATTCCAGTTCATGTCTTTCTTTCAGAGTCAAAAGTTAGATGAGGAAATTGCCCGACTTTCAAAGGAGCGGCAACAACTCACTTCTCAACTGAGGAAGGTAGGAATCATTCCTCGGGGTAACGCTTTAAAACAAGCTTAGGCCTTGGCTACACTTGCAAGTTGCAGTGCTGGTGAGGGGGTTACAGCGCTGCAACTTACCAGGTGTCCACACTTACAGAGCTCAGCCAGCGCTGCAACTCCCTTCCTGCAGCGCTGGCTGTACACCT
>NC_133792.1:16035048-16038224 GCF_003597395.2 Chelonoidis abingdonii | reverse complement strand
GGGGGGGGGGGGCAGCGGGGGATGTGGAGCCCGCGGGGAGCAGGAGCCGCTGAGTGACTGAGGGGCCGGGGCTGGGGACCCCCCGTCCGAGGGTCGGGGGCTGCAGTGCGGGGTGGTCCGCGTGGGGTAGGGCTTGTATTCGCGGCGCGTGTCGGCAGGGGGGAGCGCTGGCGGCGCGACGTCTCCTGTCAGGAGGCAGATCTCGGTGCGCTGAGCCCTGCCCGTCCGCTGCCTTCCGCTCTCATGGGGATGAAATTTGTCCCAGCGCCACTTCCCTCCCTCGGCGGTTTCCTGGGTTCGCTGCCCTGGTGTGGTTCTTGCTGCTGTTACCTTTGCGTGTGACGTGTGCCTTTGAAAGCACCCTCCTGGCAAGATATTTACCTTCTCCCTCTCCAGATCTCTCTCCTGTACTGTTGGTATAGGGCTGCCCCGGAAAAGGCTACTGAACCTGAGTCCTATACTCCACACACACTCTCTTACTAGTCAGGACTATTTCATAAAGATCTTCTTGTCTATTTCTCTCTGTTGTTTTGCACACCCCAGCACTTTGATAGTCATTTGAATTTAACAGTCTGTAACCCTGTGGCCACTGCAGTTTGTGGCCTGCACATGGTGGTTAGTTGTAAGTTACTAAACTTTTCTGTTGTTGGTAATCAGATGAGAAAAGATGAGTCTGTAGGCGTATTCAGAGAGCTTGCTCACCTTTTCCTATTCTCTTTGCAAAGCTCTGGAGTCAGGCTGGGGTGACTGCAGTACAATGAGCAGTTAGGAAGATGCTCTTCCTGTTCTAAAACCTGGGTACATAATTGAAAAATACTTACATATGAATCATATTGTCTCTGTACTCATGGAAATCATGTCAGGTTCTCAGTTATCGCTTGAGATGGCTGAATGCCCCCTGCTTTTCCATGTAGCGTAAGTGGTATATTTAAAGATTCAATTAGTGTACTGCAAATTAAACAGTGAATTTATTTAGTTTAATTATGCTGCGTTTAATTAGCAAGAAAAATAAGAGTTGTGTTTTTCCTTTTAAGGAATAGCTAGACAGTTTCCCCGTGGGGAAGATACAGTAGGTGAATGTGAGAAGTATAGTATTCACGTTCAGTAGCTTTTGGTTAGGCAGTATCTTTTTAGCAAAGGCACTGAAGTTGGTGGCAGTGATTTTGATTTTTTGATCATTCAGATTCATTTTATTCTGGCTTCTGAGCTGTCTTGCATCAGAATGAATTTTCCTGTGATATGATTCTGGAGCGGCCCCAAGGAATAAGTGAATGAAATTGCCGCTAGCCATCTTTTAAGTACTGTACGTAGGGTTGGAGACATGCCCCAGCACTAAGTTACTGTCTCACTAGTGTGCATTGCATCATAGGACAAGTGTGATTCCAGAAATATTGTATGTTAATCCATGCATGATTTCCCATCACAGCAAAATGCTACACTCTGGGATCCTGCATATACTTTTAAAACGTTTATTAGTATATCGTCATTCATCCCACATAAACTAGGTAAGATTTGAAAGTGTTAGCGTGCATAGATGTGGGGTCAGCTCCAAAGGAATTGACACCTGCTTATGCCAGTAGTGAATTTTGATTGTGATCTTCATAAATATAGATAGTAACATAGGCAGTAACTGCAGTTGTATAAGCAGGTGATCCCATTTTGTTTACTCGTGTGCAGTAAATAACACTGTCAGAATAGTTAATATAACCCAACAGCAACAAAAGTAGCAAGAGAAGTACAAAGGAGGAAGATGAATCAGGCTGCAGAGAGGGGCGAGTGCAGTGCTGCTCTATAAACAATAAACAGAGGCCATCCATATTGTTTAAAACACAGATGCCAGGCAAGCTGTGAGCCTGACTTTGCAATGTGCTGAGAATCCATTGAAGAGCTTGGAGCATCTTGCAGGATCCTGGCCCTGTGCAAATACTGTAAAATGTACAATCATGAGGATGCAGTGGGTGAAGCCTTTGTGCAGAAACGTTCAGGAAATTGTCTGTAGCGGACACACATTGTTGTGGCAGTTGCTCTGTAAGGGAAACCATATCTCTGTGAAATTGTCTTTCAACTGTTTGTAGTTCCATTTCTCAAAGGAAAGAATCTTTGATAGAAAATCCACTTCTAAGTCAAACTAGGAGACTTAGGGGCCAGCCACTTCAATAATATATACTCATGGTACTGAAGGTGAGAAGGGTACGTATTATAATCAGCATAAGTTTAATCATTAGTGTCACCTAATAAACATAGTCTGTGACTTTGGAGAGAGATTTTATCCCTATCCTATTGCAAAGTGTACAATAACAGATTAAAGAGACACTGAAATTCAGAACCATAGAGCAGATACCATGGGGCTAAAGCCTGCACTTTGTAGACATCAGGGGTCGGCAACCTTTCAGAAGCGGTGTGCCGAGTCTTCATTTATTCACTCTAATTTAAGGTTTCGCGTGCCGGTCATACATTTTAACGTTTTTTAGAAGGTCTCTCTCTATAAGTCTGTATATTATCTAACTAAACTAGTGTTGTATTGTAAAATAAACAGGATTTTCAAAATGTTTAAGAAGTTTCATTTAAAATGAAATTAAAATTGTTGATCTTACCCTGCCCGCCCACTCAGCCCGCTGCTGGTCTGGGATTCTGTTCATCTAGGCTGGCAGCGGGCTGAGCGGGGCCTGCGGCCGGGACCCCGGCTGGCAAGGGTCCGTCAGCCAGAACCCCAGACCAGCAGTGGGCTGTGCGGGGCTGGCGGCCAGGACCCAGAGGGCTGGGGGCAGAGGGCTGGAGTCAGGGCTGGGGGCTGGGTATGCGAGAGGGTGTAGGTGTCAGGGCAGAGGGGGCGCTGAGTATGCGGGGGGGGCAGAGTCAGGGCTAGGTTTGCGGGTGGGGGGGAATGAAGGAGTCAAGCAGAGGGCTGGGTATGTATGAGGGAGGTGCAGGGCTCAGGGCAGACGGCATGGTGTGTGTGTGGGGGGTCAGGGATCAGGACTCAGGGGAGAGTGCTGGGTGACTGCCCCCCTAAAAACTCTCAACCCCGCTGCTCCTTGTCCCCTGACTACCCCCTCCTGGGACCCCTGCCCCCCAGGACCCCACCACCTAGCTAAGCCTCCCTGTTCCTTGTCCCCAGACTGGACTCTACCTCCTACCTGTCCCCTGACTGCCTCGACCCTCATCCACACCCCCAT
>NC_133792.1:16012714-16034632 GCF_003597395.2 Chelonoidis abingdonii | reverse complement strand
CCTCCCCATCCAACCCACCCTGCTCCCTGCCCCCACCTCTTATCCAACCCCTAGCCCCGGGCCCCTTACCATGAGGCTCCACGCACAGCTACATACGCTGCTCTGTGGGAGCACACAGCCCCGCCCCTCTGGTTGAGCGGCGAGCGTGTCTGCCTCCTCGCGGAGTGAAATGCTGCCCTGCGGGAGCGCGCAGCTGGGCTCCAGGGGAGGGGAGAAGGTGGGGGAGGGGTCAGCAGCTTGCTGCGCTCAGCCCCACATTCCGACCTGGGAGCGCGGACCCTGCGGCTTGCCATGCTGGGAGAGTGGGGCCATTTGCCCACCCCGTGCGCACGGCTATGTTTCAGCTCCCTGCCCCCACGGGGGCAGTGGAGGGCAGAGGAGAGCACGCCAGGCTGGGCAGCATTTTTAGTGGCATGCTGGAGTCCTGGCAGGTTCCAGCGTGCCATTAAAAATTGGCTCGTGTGCCATCTTTGGCACACGTGCCATAGGTTGCCGACCCCTGGTATACATCTTTCACTGTAGACATTCTTATGAGAGTGACAATATACAGGAGATCCATTTATGTTGCAAATTAAATATGAAGTTGCCAGATAAGGAGTGATACTAAATATCTTCAAAGCTGGCGTAGGCTTTGAATAACTTTCTAACTATCCATACTGAGTGAGAGAGAGAGAACATATGTCCAGTCTGGCTGAAAAAAAAAAAAAAAGAGCATATCTTGCCTTTTGCAGTATATGGGGGTCCTGCTTCTGTCTGATATAAGAGGGCGTTATCTATCCGAGAAACCGTTAAGCTATAGCATTTAATAAAAACGAGTAACACACAATAATAGGTAATAGCTGCCATCCTGTTGGCCAAGGAAGAGTGGACAAGGCTCCCTTTGGGGTCTGTCAGTACCACTAATGAATGAAACAGGGTCACTATAGAGCAGTTCAGAGCAGTGCTTTGGAGATATCGGGTTCCATGTGGCAATGCGACGCATGATGATACGTTCAGTTTATTGACATTAGGATTCCCACATCCCTTAGGCTCAAGTCAGGTGACTCTTCAATACTTCCTTAAAGCAAATCCTCAATGTTCTCCATTTCAGATAGGAAATACATATTAGATTATCTTCTCTTCCCTTCTCCAGTTCTGTGTTTGCAGCTTTTAACCTTGACTTTCAGTGAATAGTTACAGTAATTCTCAGGGTTGCCTTAGTTTTTGTTTGTATGAAGTCTGTTGCCAGTATCTCAGCTATAACACCACCATTCAAGACTCTGTGCCACTTCACCCCATTGATCTAGTCAATGTTGCAATCTTGAGCTAAAATCCAGAATGGGGTTGCTGTGAAAGAGCAGAGAAAGCTGCAGACTTTGCTTGATTTGTTTATTACCAGGGATGAATTCATGAACTTACTTATCTGGTGGATCACAGTCTCCAGGGAGCTAAATTATCCTGCATCCTTCAAATCTATGGGAAAAGAGAGAGCAATAAAATGCAATCAAACCTTGGCCTAGAAATCAAAAATTCCCCTGTGAACAGGGTCCATTTGATGGTCTCTTTATTAGAAAACATGGATTTCAATAGTTTGAATGAAACTTTATGCCAGGTTACTGTTATCTTCCATACATACTTATGTTCTTAACCTTAACATTGTTTAGGAAGCTCTTTAATACCCTCTGTACTTTTGTCTTTTCAGAAGCAGGTTGTTGGGGTATAGGTACAAGTTGATTGTGTTATCTGGTGGGCATGAAAATTTTAGCTCAGCTCAGTGGCCGACTGCAGGTATTTTTTTTCACATCAGACAAAGGCATCAGACATCATTGTCTTCAGCTCTTTCTTATATGTTTAAGTAGTTCAGTAAAGTTGTGAAATCGCCTACTTTTTAAGCTGTCAGCATAAACTTATACAGGAAATCCCAAGATAACTTTTCCTATGAGAAATAGTTAAATAAAAAGACATAACACAATGCAACTGGCAATAATTTATACGTCCTGATGGGAACTTTATTGTTCAGCCAGAGTCTTTCATGTTGACTTATGTCATGTTGAATTGTGCATATTTGAATGGTGGAGTATTGAGATGAAATTTCTCAGTACATTAGTTTTTGCCTGTTAGATAATTTGAAAAGTAAATTCATAACTATCAAGGACTCTTCTATCTTTAATCACCTCTTCATCATTTGGTCAGTCTGGAAATTATCCCATGTTGACCTCTTATTTTCATATCAATATAGTCTTCCACAGTCCCTTCCACATTGGACTGAATTGTATTTAAGTGGATTTACTGTGCAGATCTCTCTCTCTGTTTCCACCACTGTACCAAGTTCTTAGATATGAAGGAAGACTTTCAAGTTAATAAGAAGTTCTGCATTTGACCTACATAATGCCCCTTTTCCAGATTAGTGGCTTTCAAACAAAGTAGTAATCTTCTGGTGAAATGTCTTGACCTGGAAATTGGAGATTAAACTCTCTCCACTGCCTGCATCCTTGTATGGACTCAGTTCATCATCAGGAAGGCTGATCAGTTGGTATCTTTCAGTACTCACACTTTCAGCATCTCCTGCAATCTTCATTGAATTCCATTCCCGTGTTGTCATCTTACAGACATTTTACTGAAAATTAAGTTTGTGTTTAAAAAGTCTTGCCTAGTTGTGTGTAGGTAGAGTCAGGATGCAGAGATGCAAGGCAAAGATCATGACTTGACACTTCCCAGAGAGCTTGGTACAAAGAATGTTTAACATTTTTAAAAGATATTGGGTGTAAGCTTGATGGGTGTTGAAAACAGCCTGGCTTCAAAACAGCACTGTTAAAAAACGTAGCCTGCGGGCTCACTGGAGCAAGATTGAGATGCTCATAATGGTTATAAGAAAGGAGAGGGTGGGGGAAAAAGACAGCTGAAGTCCAGTGGAATGCGAGGCAGCTGGATTGTGAGTCAAGTAAAAAATTGAAACTGGAAACAATGGCTAAATTTATTTTCTGGGTGTGGGGAATCATTTTGTGTTCTCTAACAAAGTGAGACTGAATTTCAGTGAATCCAAAAATATCTTTTGGTGTAATCCCACAGGTGCCTGCAGGAGCTCTCACTGGCTCTTGTTCACCCCCTCCTGGCAAGTAGAGAGAATATGGAAAGTTTACTTTCAGTCAAGAACATAGCACAAATCTCTCATATCTAGGCCCTCAGCTTCATTTGCAAAAACATGCCCCATTTATAATAGGCCTGTAATTTATCAGCACCGGCTTGAGTTGTCACAATCTATTGCATGAGTGAAAGAAGACATTTGCTGCGGTGCCAGGGATTCAAACTGTGGCTGTGCTATAGGTTTCCTTGGGGCTTCAGTTTTGCATTTAAAAGCTTTGAGTTGCAGTCGATACTTCCACCAGTACACTAATGACTACTATGGCCACGTCTAGACTACGCGCCATATCGGTGCGTTAAAATCGATTGCTCGGGGATCGATATATCGCGTCTGATCTAGACGGGATATATCGATCCCTGAGCGCGCTTATATCGATTCCGGAACTCCACCAAAACCAACGGAGTTCCGGAATCGACATGGCGAGCCGCGGACATCGATTCCGCGCGGTGAAGACGGGTGAGTAAATCGATTTTAGATATTCGATTTCAGCTACACTATTCTCGTAGCTGAAATTGCGTATCTAAAATCAATTTTCGCGCGTAGTGTAGACCTGTCCTATGTCTATTGCATTAGTAGGTGCACCTCATGCTATTTCCAGTGGTATTGGATCGTCTTTGTATATGGAAGTTAGGAAAGCCCCTGAAGACTGAGAGGAAGAGAGAATTTGCCCTGTGTATTATCTCTTTAATGTGTAACATTTGCTTCTGAGCTGAGAATCTGTACACAAAATGGCAAAATGAATTATTACAGTTGAGTTATAAACTGTTTAAAATGAGGGCTTACAGGGAATCTCACAGCATCTTAACTGCAGCTGTGCTAATGGTGGTTTTGTAAAGCAGAGGTGAGTGTAAAACCTGATCCATTCTGAAATTTGTTTCAAAGGCACTCTTGATTCACAGTCAGAGAAATGTGTTTGTGTTTTATTACCTGGTATTAGGAATGGCATCCAGTGGCTAATCAGACTGAATCCAAAGCTCTCATTGCCTATTCATGTTCTAGCGGATTCATCGATGTTCCCCTCTACTGCTATTGAAAGGTGGCAGACGGAACTAATTAAAACATCCTTGTACAGCGATGAAGGTGAAATAATGGAACACATCACTGTTGTTGTGTGCCAAATAAAACACCAGAAAGCATGCAGTTTCCATGTACACGAGAAGCTAATAAATCACACGTGATAGCCACAGGCAAGGTGACTTAATAGCCTTCCTCCCCTTCCCCCCTTCCCCGTTGACTATCTTACATAGTTAGGATAAATTCTGAGGGCCTAATTTGTTCCATTTTCCCCTAGCCAATTACCCCTAGGTTTCTTTCAGAAGCTAATGCTCAGGGGTTTCAGCAGTAGTAGAGGCAGTGCCAATTTGCAAAGAAGTTAAATCCCATTGACCTCTTATATGCACTGTTGCCTGGTACTGAAAGAAATCTTTTCATTTAAATAGCCAGTGTACTTCTATGCTGACTTTGCATTAACTACAAAAAACCTCCACAGACATGCAAGCAAAGGGATTTCTCAGCTTGTGAAACATCTGCAGCAATTGGTTTTCCTACTGAAAGTAGTTTAGTTCGTAATTTGATGCTTTTATATTATCCTTTACCTATTGAACACTGGCAACTTTTGATTGTTTTATATCTGTCCTGTGAAATTCAGACTCTAAGGCCTTGTTTACACACACAAATTGCACCGCTTTAACAGTACTGATATAGCTGGACCAGTACAACCCCCCAAGTGTGGGCGTGGTTGTACCAATGTAAAGGTAATTCTAGTGGTATAATTTATTCCTAGGCAGGAAGGGGAATAAGCTATAGTGGGATAAAGCACCTTTATACCAGTATAATTGCATCCATATTGTTGTTGTTGTATTACTGTAGCCCCAAGAGCTCTAGTCATGGACCAGAACCGCACTGTTCTGGCGCTGTACTGATGTAACTGTTTCTGTACAAAATCGCACCCCTGACAGAAATAGTTACACCAAGATTAAAAACTGTGCATAGACCAGTCCTCAGCTTTTCAAGATAGGGACTGTTGTCTCCTACCTTGTGTTTTCATAGTGGCTAACACAATAGGCTGCAATTCTGATTGGGACCTCTGGGCAATAGTGTAATACCACCTAGTGCTTTAGGATGCCCTCCTCCCTTTTGTCTGTGATTAGATTTTTCTGAGGACTCTTTCTTAGCTTCTGGTTGGTTAAATCAGGCCAGCTGTTCTAGTATCAGCAGTGAGTTTTCAGGCTCAAATCTGGTTGGTCTGTTCTGCTCAGGTTGCTTTATTTACATCAGTAAACAATACCATGATTCAGCCATCGCAACAGTTGTAGTGTGTGAGACATAGTAACGGTGTTTGACTGTCCATCCAAAAATGGTGGCATTGACACTCACCACCAGTGTCTGTGTAGCTGAGACTCTAAGTTGGGTAGCCAGCTATGTAGTATTACACAGAGTCTGGTCTTCCAGACCAGTTCCAGCAGAGCCTACTTCTAATAAAAAGTCCTGTGAAGGCACAAGACACATACCATTTATACAGCTTTCCATATTGGATATGATGGTCCTTCATTTTCCTCTCCATTCTGTTTCAAACATTGACTGTAACTATTGATGCTTCACTATTTTTTGAACTTCATCTCAGACAATGAAAATAATAGACTAATCAGCTTCTAATCACTCTCTCTCACGTTTTAGTTTCTGTATATTAGCAGGATCCTTCAACATTTAGGTTGGAAATATTGTAGGAGAATGTTACTTCCTTTAAAAAAAATAAATGAACAGCTTCCATTGTAGACAAAGTAAATGTTAAAAACCTGATGGAAATGTTTCTGTTCATGCTAGTTTGTGTAAAATCTTGATTTTACAGAACCTAATTTTGGGGCATAAATTGCCCTGACTGTTCCATTAATTTGAATTTTCTTTGTTTGGTCCTATGATAGTGGATCTGGTCAGAACTGCAGGGATGAATCAAGTATACATTCTGTCAAGAGTTCATGTATCTTTATTTACATCTAACTATAAGTTTTTCTGTGTCAGCTGTTATAGGTAAAATGGGATTTTCACAGGTTGGGGCATGTTGCCCCAGGAACATTCTCCAGTACTGCCATACAAACTGCCACTTTACTACTGCCTGGCAACTTTACTCCCGAAATACCAGTGCTGCAGACTGTACTCTTAAAGATATTTTTGAACACTATGTATAGTTTGTGCCTATAGAAAAAAGCTTCTACACAAGAAGATTTGATTTACTTGAGACAGCAGTACTGTCCTCACACAGCACATGAAGCCTCCCTATAGAGCAGATGAATTCCAGTTTCTCTGTATTGTATTGTAGTTCACTCATACAGCCCCTCACTGTTAACATTATCCCTTGATGTTAAATCCATTCATGGTTGTTGCCACTGTTACCACTGTTTGCTGGACCTAGGGAAGTAGTGTTTCCAGGTAGAAGTGGATGGGGACAGGGAAATGTAACAGATGTAACAGGGAAGTGTAACAGATGTTCAGGGAAGGGAGCATTAATAGTCTGTATTTGAACATTCATTGACTCTAATATCATAGGAACTCTGACATACGATGTGTGTGTAAAAATCAGTTTTACATTGTCACTTCATGTTATGTCAAATCTAGCAAAGTGACTTCAAGTATTATGGTATCTGACCTATAAGAAGCTAAACTGTCAGAATTGTCTCTGTCTTGGGCAGCTTCCTACTTGCTTGCTTCTTTCACCTTTTAATTTCCCCTTAACTACCAAGGAGGTCAGTTCAGTGTGGGTGAGCTGGCAGAGGAGAGAGCATGGTGCAGGGGTTTCGACTCATGATATTCTAGCAAGCCAACATTTTCCAGCATCTTGCTTTATTTTCCCAGGAATAAGATCTATGCTCATGCATGTTAGGGCTTTCCCAATGCTCTGAGATTGTCATACATTATGTGATTCAGATCAGGGCTCCAGTAGTGCTGCAGGTGCCACTGATGAAACACTGGTGCATTATTATGTTGAGGGAGAAATACTAAGGGCCTGTCTTCTCTACAAAGTACTCCCGTGGAAGGAGACCATGTTACAATATGATTGTACCCCAACACGGGAAAGCACATTCCATTTTGTATTGTAGATAGGACCTTTTTGAAAGACCACAGATGAGATACTCCTCGTGTCTCCAGATGAAATGGAACTCATGTCCTGCGGTGAGTGGATTTAATACTCCTGGGGAATTCTGTGCCTAAAAATTCTGCAAACTTCTGCATATTTTATTTGTCAAAATAACAGAATATAATTACTCCTATTTCAATTGTTTTGGTAATTTATTTCAAAATATTTGTCAGTAAGTATGTCAACAATACAGACAACAACAACAAAAGATTGAAGAGTAAAAGAAAACCCTTCAATAACCCAGTTCCAGTTGGGGGATGCTGGAGGGGGCTGCGTGGAGCCCCCAGAACCCAGACTTCTGCACTCCCTTCTCTCCAGAGCCCAGTGTCATGGCACCCCTGACCCAGACACGTGCATGCCCCAGAACCCAGCCACGGCGCACCCCCTCGACCCAGACATCTGCAGTCCCCCCCCCCCCCAGAGGCCAGCACTGGGACACCCCCAGAACCCAGACACCCGCACCCCTCTCCTCCCAGAGTCCAGCCATGGGCACTCCCAGAGCATGGGCACCCACACCCTCCCTCCCCCTCCCACCCCCAAGGGCCCAGCTGAGAGGCAGTCCCCAGCCTGGACACTTGCACCCCCAGAGCCAGCTGCTTCCCCCCAGCTTCTTTACTTTCCCTTTGGGAGATGTGGTGCTGTGTGGTCCTGCCCTTTCTCACCCTTTGCCAGAGCTGGGTCTCTTGTGCCCTCTCCCATCCCCAGGAGAATGAGGATCAAGCCGGGCAGCCAGAAAGTGAGGAGCCTCCACCCCTGGTGGGCTGGGCACTCCGCTCACTGTGAGCTGGGCTTTGCAGAGTCTAGTGGCCCCTAGTGGCAGCCAGCAGCTTTGCGACCCCAATTCTGCAGGGGAAACATGGAATTTTGCACAAATTCTGCAATGCATAGTGGCGCAGAATTCCCCCAGGAGTAATTTAAAAATCAAAGGTTATTTTTAAATATAGGGACTCTTGGGCCTAGTATCAAACAGGATATAAGGGATTTGAATTTCTCTGCAGTGGAGACATTTTAAACGTATTTTGTATGTGTATCCAGGGGGTTAAATTTGTATCTTGAGTTTTTGTCATGTGATTGTATTTCTGAAACATACATAACACAGGTAGCTTGTAAAGTTAGTGACTGGATGCTGCAGAAGTAGAGTGTATCATTATAGAATTTGACGAACACACTTAATGTCTGGTTTTACGGCTGTTAACCTCTAATTTGCAGACAATATCATCTTATTTACTCATCAGCCTGATTCCTAATACTGCCTTTACATTGTGTGGCGTGTGTGGTTTTATCTTCCAGTCTTTTGGGACTTTTTTCTGATGCATCTTCTAATCTACCAAACCACCCAGTCCCTGCTATCCAAGTGGTGTTAAAATAGCCTGAGGAATGTACTCCATATTTAGAAAGTTTCCTGAACATAAATGTCATGCAGTAAAGGGCTTAGGGCAAGATCAATCGTTTAGCTCTGGTTTTATAGTGCATTTCTACCAAGTCCAGATGATGATGATCTGTGAATCTTTTCAGTGTTCTTAAATGTGGTCTTTGGCTAGTAGCACAATACTATTTGAAACACAAAAGTCTGCTGAAGTGATGGCCGTGCCTTTTTATTGGAGTTACACCTACATTAGCCAAAGTTTGTCATTTGCGGGACTTTGTGGACTTAACAGAGCTACTGTGCAGATAAATGTAATGGATTGTGGAGTATGGTGGGGCATGATGCAGACAGCTTCCTCTACATCTTCATGTAGTTTGCACACTTTGGTTTTGATCCCTGGAAGGGCTCAGTTCTCACAGGTTCCTTGGATTTCATTGTGCCAGACTGTTTACAGATAAAGTCCCCCCCCCCCCCCCCGCAATGTTTTATCAGTCTTAAGTTTTCAGCTTTCTGAAGAAATGCATTGATGATGCCTAGGGAAACTGAAAAACCCTTATAAAGTATTTGAAAGGAATTTAAGAAACATTTCAAGAAGCACTGTTTAAAACGGATTATCTATCAGAATTTTTTTTAATTAGTCAATTTCAAAATGTTCAAGCTGACAGTGCCCCTTTAAAGAACCACTGACTCCTTGTGGAAAACTTTCATATCCTGTGTGTTCAGAGAGAAGCCTGCTTATATGTAATATGTTTCAAATATTTTCCTCCTCTGTGTTTGTTTCTGAAGGCCTGGACTACACACACAGCTGTACCACTTTAACTAAAGGTGTGATTTTTATACTAGTTTAGTTAAAGTGGTGCAGCTTTGTGTGGACACTCTTAAACCTGGTTTATATTGGTTTACCTTGTGTTGGTAAATTTACAGGTGTGAAATAAACCCAGTCATAACCAGTTTTTAACAAATGTAAGAATGTCCACATGGGGTTGCACTGCTTTAACTTAAACTGTTTTTTAAACTGGTGCAATTTCTGTATATAGACAAGCCCTAGAAAGATTTGGGTGGATATAGGTTCTTTGTTACTTGAAAGCTCATCAGCTCCTCTTTATTCCCAAGATAAAGTCATTCCTGTGTGGGCACGCTTACATCAGTTTCAAATTGGTTCTATTGATTTAGTTTGTGCCTGTAAATTTACTGACACAAGGTGAACTGATGTAAACCAGGTTTAAATTGATTCAACAGGGTCCATGGACAAAATTGCACCAATTTAACTAAATGGGTATAAAAATCCCACCTTTAGGCTATGGCTACACAACAGAGCCTATAGCAGTTGAACTGCGCCTCTATACCACTGCTAGTGCAGAAGTTTTAATCTAAGCCAATGGGAGAAGCTGTCCCGCTGGTATAGCGCTGTCCAAATTGGTGCTTAGATGCGTGTAACTTACGTTGCTCGAGGGGTAGCTTATTCATACCCGCGAGTGACATAAATTATTGACCTAAGCTGTAATGTGTACATAGCCATAGTTAGACTGGTGCAACGTTGTGTGTAGACCAGGTCTGAAATACCCTTTTTTATATATATGTATAAATATGCAGGGTCTTCAATCTAAAAATTCCCAGAGCCTGTCAGATTCCTAGAGTTGTTGGAATTTTTCCCTGAGGGGACGGGTCATCAAATTCTCCTACAGCAGCAAAATTCCACACTTGACCCAACTGTCCAACAGATGGGCCTCTAGCAGAAACATTTTCCGAGTGATTGGATCACATTTGAGATTCTTTGGAAACTTTCCAGTAACTTTTGTTTAGAAATTTCATGGAATCTAAAATAAATAAAACTAACAGAAATGTAAGTTAAGAAGCAGTAGCTTACTGAGATCATGAACTTAATAATACTTACAAGGAGTGAGGTGGAAAATGTCAATAATAACAAAGAGCGATTGAGGGCTGATGTATGACTATTAGTATGAGACTACCTTTGAGCTATTGGGCCAAATCTTGCAGTTCTTGCTCAGGCAAAACTCCCATTAAGTTCAACGGGTGCTTTGCCCTTTAAGAACATAAGAACGGCCTTACCGGGGCAAACCAAAGGTCCATCTAGCCCAGTATCCTGTCTACCGACAGTGGCCAATGCCAGGTGCCCCAGAGGAAGTGAACCTAACAGGCAATGATCAAGCGATCACTCTCCTGCCATCCATCTCCATCCTCTGACAAACACAGCCTTCATAACCTCCTCAGGTAAGGAGTTCCACAAGTTGACTGTGCGCTATGAAGAACTACTTCCTTTTATTTGTTTTAAACCTGCTGCCTATTTATTTCATTTGGCGACCTCTAGTTTTTGTATTATAGGAATAAGTAAATAACTTTTCCTTATCCACTTTCTCCACATCACTCATGATTTTATATACCTCATTCATATCCCCCTTTAGTCTCCTCTTTTCCAAGCTGAAGAGTCCTAGCCTCTTTAATCTTTCCTGATATGGGACCCTCTCATTTAAGGCTTGTAGGATTTGGCCAATTATGTTTTCTTCTGATTTAAACTGATTGAATAAGACCTCTGTTTCTCTGGCTATTTAGTTGTACAGCGACAACACTTTTTTCTTATGTTGAAATGTTTTCAAATAGATTGGAAAGGAAGGCAGTCTGAAATGAGGAGTCAATATTGTTTCAATGAAACTGGGTTAAGTGGGGCTCAGATACCATATTGATTGGCCCAGTATAAGAACCCGAATAGAGTAAGTGGAGATGGGAAAGCTTTTGAGCTGTAACTTGAGGGTTTAGTCTTCATTAGTCACCTATTTCTGTCCTTGGTGTCCTGTGGGTTGTAGGTGTAGTTGTAGGTTTTAATGATTCCTTGGGGCTATGGTTTCTTACTTACATAGTAATAATTAGTTTAGTGTGAACAAGTTGATTTAGCAAACCACTTGCTACACACACGTCTGGCTAAACCGGAACTGATCAGGACATTCCTCTGTTTTTGCCTCTCACAGTTTGGCTTGCATTATGTTTCTTTTGGCACAAAGAAAAACACGGTGCTGCTTGAGTGTGGCAGCCACTGTTGTTACCTGACTCTCTAGGAGAAAAAAGAGTGAAGACCAAAAAGAGCCCCAATCAAAACTGTGTTATATGCAAATTGCTAGAGAGAGCGCTAAAGAAAACCCTATGGGCAGCAAAGTGTTCGCTTAATATCAGTGTGGTTAGTATTTACACAAACTGTCATCTCCCTTGTTCTGTTCAGACTAAGGAGAAACAAAATATCCCCCTCCATGAGCAAGGGATGACTAACACCAGACTGAAAGGTGACTGTGCCACTGGCAAATAGTGCGTGTGTGTCATCTGTCTCATCCATGTCCTCTAAGACAGTAGTTCTCAACCAGCAGTCTGAGGCCCCTTAGGGGGCCTTGAGGAGGTTTCAGAGGAGCCTCCAAGCAGGGCCAGCATTAGACTTGCTGGGGCCCAGGGCAGAAAGATGAAGTCCCGCTATGTGGGGCTGAAGGCCAGGTCCATGAGCATCACCACCTGGGTCTGAAGCTGAAGACTGAGCAATGTAATTCATGGGGGCCCCTGTGGCATGGGGCCCCAGGCAGTTGCCCTGCTTGCTACCCCCTAATGCCGGCCCTGGCTTTTACATGCAGAAAAACAGTTGTGACACAGATGAGGCATGGAGTTTCATGTTGGGAGGAAAGGGCGGGAGGGGCGCTAAGAAAGGAAAAGGTTGAGAACCTCTGCTCTAAGAAATGTGCTGCACTTAAAATATAGAGCTGAAGTACCTTGGAAAAGCCTGCCAGGCCAATGCGCTCTTAACAGTTCTTTAAGAATGGAGCTCGTTTAAAATCTGCAGTAACGTGCCAGCGGAGGGGGCCTGAGCTGAAAACAAAACAAAACAAATATAGACAGGGAAAAAAAATAAGCATTTAGGTGAATGGTTTTTTCTTCTAATCTTGGACTCAGGTAAAACCAATTATACAAATTCTGTATGTGTATATTGGCAGCTCTTTCACTTAGATTTTGTCCTGATCTATATCCTTGTTCACCAGACTTCAACTCTTATGTGAATATTTCATAGTAATACTTACTACCACCTTCGAGACAGCAGATGTACAATAAGTGATATGTATGTACAAATTTCTCGTAAGTTTTCATTTGGCTGGAAGCCTGGGAAATGCCAGGATGTTAAGGATTAAAACTCATCATTCCGACCAAAGACTGGTCTGGTATAACTTGCATCCTTGGCATAAACTGTCTAGATCTTAGTGGCTCTTTACTAGATTAGCCACACAGGAAAAATATATTTACCTGACAATTCTCCAGCATTACCACCACCTTGCCCATGTTCACGGTAGTGACCTGAATATATATTTTATACTTCTTTCTGTTCTGTTTGAAGGTTCAAGAGAATTGTTTCTGATAGCTGAGCACATTGGCATATCTATAAACCTTGAGGTTCTCTGGGTACAGAGGTGCATAATAGTAATAAAAGCTATGTTGATTGCTGATATGGTTATTTTAATACTGCTTGAGTTGTCTGAGTATTTATGGCCATTATAAATGACATGATCCAAGATGACTAATGTTTGGTCACCCAGACAGCCAAAATTCCACTACTGAGCTTCAAAAAATTTCCTGCATCAAATGAAACCATGTTCTAGGAGAAACTAGCATCTGTGCCCAAATCTGGTTAATACACCTCTACCCCGATATAACATGAATTCTGATATAATGCGGTAAAGCAGCGCTCCGGGGAGGTGAGGCAGCACACTCTGGCGGATCAAAGTAAGTTCGATATAACGCAGTTTCACCTATAATGCGGTAAGATTTTTTTGGCTCCCGAGGACAACGTTATATCAAGGTAGAGGTGTACTACTGCTGAAAAACAGTAATTGCATCAGAATTTCTACAAGGATGTTAGAGAGTCTGCTGCCCATGAAGAATAACTGCAAAATGAGATTCACCCCTGGGCTACCAGCATTCCAGTGCGTAGAGCTAACAAACTTGACCTTTATTTACTTTTATTTGCTTTTTTCATTGGATACTTCTCAAATTAGGTATATGATGTCTGAAAGCTTTTCACAGTCTAATCTGTGAAGTTTCAGCCACCACTGTAATCGTGTGAAGCTGTGATGAGAATGCTAGTGCTCCCTGGTATAAATGTCATGGATTTGTTTTCTGCGTTAAACTGGAAGAGCTGTTTTGTGTTGGTGCTGCACAGGAAGATCTTTGTTTTGGGGTGAGGACAAAGTGTTAAACTCTTGTTTCACCTCTTTTCCCCCCAACCCTCTTAGTGACGACACCTGCTAAATTCCTGGGGATTGATGTAGCTGCAGTTGCAGTTTGTTAGCTGATGCTGCTGTAAAGAAGAGCCTTTGACTGCAGCCAGGTTTTCGTTACTCATTTGTCAATACTGTCAGACTAAAACAAATTAAACCTGATAGAAAAGTTTCTGCTTTCTTTTTAAATGTACACAGTGCGGTGTCTTGTGCTCCCTCCCCCACAGTCTCACTATTTCATGCCCTCTGGCAGGGTGTTTATGACTGTGCTATTGACTGGGACAAGTTGTCAGAGAAGACAAGGTGCCACTTTGCTGGCTAGGGAAAGAGAAGACAAACCTACCTGCTTTGTCTCTCTGTCTGTCAAGTCTGTTGTAGGCCATGATGCTTAGACTCCTATAAAAACCAGAAGGAACTTAGAAGACCTGCGCTTCCCAATGGTTTTAACCCATTAGAGTTTGAATTTCACTCTGTTTGGATCTTGCCAGCTGAAGAATCTCCGGAAAATCAACCCATGTGATCAATGAAAAAGTGATCCAGAGCTTCCAAGAGTTTGCTTTGCAGAGAAAATACAGTTGTGGTTTTTAATATTTTTGTCATTTTTACATAGTCCTCAACACTGAAAATAAGACAGATCAGTTTGGGATCGTCACATCTGTTTACTGAAGCAAGTCACAAGCTTGCATTAATTGTCTTGGCTCTTGGACCAAACGGGGGAGGCAGTTTGTCTGCCTGGATATTTTTGTTACGTGATAATTACAGATGGAGTGCACGTCTCATTGTGAAATCCGTACAGGGAGGGGATGTCTACTCTGCGAGATGGGAATGTTAATGATTTACATGTTTGTACACAGTGTGGGTGAGTGAATGAAACTAACACCTTTCATAGCAAATGAGAGGCTTATAGACAACAAAATGCTTTCCTAGATGAGGCAGTGTTGTGGCAGAAGAATGAGATTCAATAGGTAGGAGGGGAAAGACTTGAAATGGTTAGAAATTTGATTCACTTGACCACACATTTCACGCTTGTCTGTGACAGATACATTTGTAGCATTGTAGTCACAACTGTGACCAAGCATTTTTGTTTAAGAGAAATGCCAGCCACCTTCTAGATGTGTATTTTGTGGGAAATATTGGCATCCTAGTCCTTCTTTCTCTCATACTTTCTGGGCTTTGTCCATCTTGCTTTGTATGATCATGATGTGAAAAATTAGCTGCATAGTAGTTTGTGAGGCATTCCCCCCAGTTTGAATTAACATCCAGTGGATATTAAGGAAATGTGCACTGCACAAACCCAAGTATAGACATGCTGCATTTAGCATAAAGCGGGACTTACATGAGAGATGCTTAATTTGGCAGCATACCAGTGTCAGGGCTTGTCTACATTACTCGCTTGATCAATAGGCAGCGATTGATCCAGCGGGGGTTGATTTATGGCGTCTAGTCTAGATGCCATATATCAACTGCCGAGTGCTCTCCTATTGACTCTGGTACTCCACCAGGGCGAGAGGCGGAGTCGACAGGAGAGTGTCAGCCATCGACTTGCCGCAGTGAAGACACCACGGTACGTCGACTTGTAGTGGAAGTTGTGTAACTTAGATCGATTCTCCCCCTCCCCCCACCAGTGTAGACCAGGGCTAAGTGTCACTGGTGTAAACCCTGCCTCATGTGAGTGCAGCTTCTCTGTGTTGAGTGTTTGGTGTGCTCACTGTGTGGAAAAACGCAAGAACACATGGTGTGGGTTTTAACCAGGCCACGTCTCTATTAGTCAAATTATGTCCAATGTGCTCCTTCAGGGAACAGCCAAGTGCAGTCACTCAAGTGATCCTTTGCAACTTCTTGGGGGCTCCCACTGCAGCAGGAGCCAGTCATTACACTAGGACTGTCTCTGGGCCCCTCCACTTGTCTGCTAGCATCCCTCTTCCTTTTGGGGTATTGGTTGATAGCAGGATGTCTATGAGCCGCCAATGCGATATGGCCGTTAAAAAAGCAAATGCAGTTTTAGGGTGCATCAGGCGAGGTATTTCCAGCAAGGATAAGGAGGTGTTAGTACCGTTACATAAGGCGCTGGTGAGACCCCACCTGGAATATTGTGTGCAGTTCTGGTGTCCCATGTTTAAGAAGGATGAATTCAAACTGGAACAGGTTCAGAGACGGGCTACTAGTCCGAGAAGAAATCCTGCCTTATGAAAGGAGACTCAAAAGAACTCTGGGCTTGTTTAGCCCATGGCCAAAAGAAGGCTGCGGGGGGATATTGCTTTGCCTCTATATAAATATATCAGGTGGAAATTAACGATTAGGGAGAGCAGCAGGAATTATTTAGCTTTGTATAATGTAGGCACAAGGACAACATGGGGTACGTACAAATGGATATTAGGAAGTTTAGACTCGAAATAGGTGAAGGTTTCTAACCATTAGGGGAGTGAAGTTCTGTACAGCCCTTTCCGAGGGAAAGTATGTGGGGCAAAAGACTTATCTGGCTATTAAGACTAAGCTTTATAGTATATGGAGGGGATCGATATGATGGGATAGTTAATTTGGGCAGATTGATCTTGGATTATCAGCAGATAAGTACTGCCCTTAATGGTCTGTGATGGGATGTTGGGATGGGATGGGATCTGAGTTTATGTGCAGAGAATTCTTCCTGGGTGACTGCGTGTGTGAGTCTTCGCCACTGCTCAAGGGTTAGCTGATCGCCTTATTTGGGAGTCGGGAAGGAATTTTCCATCTCAAAGGGCGGAATTGGCAAGGGGCCCTGGAGGTTTTTCCCTCTTCCTCTGTCGCAGCGTGGGGCCTGGGGTCACTTGCTGTAATTGGAGTTTCTTCACGCCAGCTTTGATTGACTTTCAAACCACAATTTTGAGGACTTCAATAACTCAGTCATGGAGTTAGGGTTAGGGGTTGTTATAAAAGTGGATGGGTAGGGTTCTGTGGCCTGCTTTGTGCAGGAGGTCAGACTAGATGATCATATTGGTCCCTTCTGACCTACGAGTCTATGAGTCTAGGACCTTGACCCCTGCCCCAGCCAGCACCATCATCAAGTGTATTGGAGGGGCAGCACCCCCCCCCTCCCGGAGTAGTGCCACAGCCCCTGGTTTGCATTTATCCCCATGGAGTTACAAACGATGCCCTAGTCTCGCAAGGAGATGCCCTTGGGATGCCACTTTATCTTTTTTGTTGTGGAGCCTAAATCAGCAAGTTCTTGCACTGGGCACCTACCACAAGGTGGTGCCAGTATCAGTTTAGGTGCTTTCACCTTACTCCACATGGGCTACTTTGAAGTTCAGCCAACCCAATACCAAGATCATCCATGTACAAATCAGCACCTATATCAGACAGGTGCCTCATGCCAGTGCAACTTGTCTACTTTAGGTGTTTGTAGGTGCACTGGTGCCAATTCATTAACACAGACAAGGCTCTCCTGAAAGAGCTTCAGTCAAATGAACCTTAGGGCCTAATCCTACAAGGTGCTTCACTGAAAGCTATGGGCGCTGAAAGTTTTGCAGGATTGAACTCTTAATTAGCTATAACTATGGGGCACCCATTTTTGAGACTAAAACTGATCAGCAGATAATCTCAGAATGGGTAATTTCATTCTTAAAAGATTAATTTTGTGTGGTTTTGAATTAAAGGGATAACAGCAACTTAAAAATACACTTCCCTGAGAAATGTTTAGTTACTGTTCTTGCATGTAACACTTGAGATTGCTAGAGTTTGTTGGAGAATAGAGGGAAATACGTTTATGCTTAATGTATTCCACAGCACTTTGTGTATAGTCAGTCATTTTCATCTTCCCCTTGTTTAGTGACTCACTTTCCTCTGTTGTTTTGTGTGGATCTTTCACACAGCACCATGAGAGAAAGAACATTCCAAAAATAGAAAATTGAGAGTGTGAAACCACAACAGTTGGCAGAGGGGCACAGGATTAGATGCAGTGCCTGAAACTAACTTACTTTTTTCTTTTTAAATGACTAATATGAAGTTGACTGTGCTCCCTTTAACTAGTCTTTCATCTGTACACAAATATCAACACACAAGTATTTGCTTAGATTTGGCTGTGTGGTCAGCAAAGGGTAAGACTGAAATATAGAAAGGAATTGTTAAGGAATGAATGACTAAGCGCATGTCCATGAAGGCCATCATTTTGTGTAACAGAGCCGTTTACAAAATAACCAGTGTGACTGTGCCCTTAGAAATGCTTCTGTATTGTATCTGTTGACTCACCCATCATAACACTTCTAATAATACTTCAATACTGTATTATAATGCTTATTACGGAAAAGAGTCTGTTGTTAGAATGAGTGAATCAACAGATGAAAGTAAAACAATAATGTTGGTACTGATAGTCTATCCTACTGTGGCTGCATTGTAAGCTGCACTGCTATACAAGAAGGCCTTTGTGTACAGGAACTTGCTAGGATGCACAAATTGCAAAACATTTGTGTTCAGTGTAAAATCAGCATTGAGAGTTTCACAACTGTCCACAGCTGGTAGACAGTCTTTATTGCATACTACTAGCAGTTGCAATCAAAGCTTTACAATTGGCCTGCAGGAATTGTACTGTGTATTTTTTATATATATATTAATATATATATATATAATTAATAATATAATATCATATATATAGATATTATATATAATATATATATATATAAAAATGCAGAATTTTTTCTCTTTATAAAACAATTCAATGGATAAGGTGGGAGGCTTAGAAGTGGAGGAATTTTTCCTCAATATGTGAATTTGTTGGGGCCAGTGAAGTATTTTCTTGTCAGAGTCAATATTGTCTTATAATTTGGAACAATATCAAATCCGGCCAGCACCTGTAGGATGTTTTTTACCCCTGGGCGAATTGTAAACATATATTCCCTTTCAGCTATTTTCTTTTCAGCTGTAGAGAGGTGTAACCATTGTTTAAGGGAGTGCCACTGCAAGTGGCCAGTTTATATCTTAAAACCTATCGCAAATTGTTTAAAAGAGAGTTTGGTTTCCAAATTCTCTCTACAGGAAATATGTAGATTATTTTTAGCCAGGAAGCTACTCACGTGATTCAAACAGTTCCAAGCAGGCTGTTTTGTTTGAGCAGCCATATTGAAAAATCCGGCAAAGCCTTTCATATCAATAGGAAGTGAACGCTTAGCTGATCAGCAAACGAAAGAGATAGATTAAACAAATTTATCTGTAACTGCTTTCCATTTTATTTGTTGGAGTTTTTATGATGAAAGATCAACGAATGTTATGCATAGTAAAATATGAAAGATAACAGTGTAATTGTACACAATGGGTACAGAAGTCTGATAATCCCTGTCTCTCATCTGACTTTTACTTAAACTAATGGTAGCATTTTAGGGTAGAACTTGGAATATGACTCAGGCTGAGTGAGTATAAAGGTCATTAGATTGCCCCCAAAATTTAGCTTTTCATTTTTAAATAAAAGTTCTAGTCCGTTCCGTGTCAGAGCCCAGATCCCAAGAAATAAGCTCATGCCTATTCTAGGGGGTGCCCCTGCAAAACAACCCACCAACCCGTTGCTTTCCCTCCTGCCCCCAAACCCTCCTGGCTAACCGGTGGCAAGTGTATCCCCCGCATTTGTGTGATGGAAGTCATTAAAAGAATGCAGGAATATAGAAACACTACGACTTTTTAGTGAGATAAAATGAGGGGGAGGAGCCTCTCAGCAGCCTTATGATAGTCGCAGAGCAGGACATCCCTATTAGGGTCAGTAAATGGTGAGGGGAGCAGAAGCCAAGCCTCCTGCTGCTTATGATAGTCCAGGTCCAGTACAGAAGTCTTTCATTTAAGAACATGAAAGCTTAGGTGGGTTGGGGGGGCGATAAGAGCTCTTCAGGTCTACATGATTGCTATGATCGGTTACACAGCCCTAGTGTAGCCATCCTCCAGGACTAAATCTCCAGAACACACAAATCTTAAAGCCGGGAGTGGCCAGGAGTCATTCCCATTTTTACCCAGGCGCTGCTGGCCCGAAACCTCACCGAAGGCCAGCCAGGAGCACTCATGGGCATGAATGATGATAGCTTATCAGCGGTCGATTTTGTACAGTACCGTGTCGTGCCACTTGGGAAGGGGAGGAGAGATGCTGGTGTTCAAGCGCTGAGCAGTACGCGACTAGCCCTCTACCGAGCCAGCATCCCAGTAGACATAGGGTGACATTGACAAAGGCGAGAAAACGGATTTTTTTCCCTTTCTTTTGGGGACGGGAGGAAGAGTGTAAATTGGCGACATATACCTGAAACATGGCTGAAAAGTGTTTTGACTCCTTCAGGCATTGGGAGCTCAGCCAATGAAATGCCAAATGCTTTTGGAGAACTGCTGGGACCTTGTGGGATAGGTTCGGAGTCCTCAGTCCCTCCTTCCCTCTCTCCATGAGCGTGCCATTTGATTCTTTGGCTTTCCGTTCACGCTTGGTCATGCAGCAGCACTGTGCGAGTCCCTGCTGAGGCGCTCTTTTCTTCAAAGTCATAAGCCCTGGAGATTTCCTGCTGTGGCCTCTGTCTATCATAGCCTGGAGATTTTTTCAAATGCTCTGTCATTTCGTCTTCTGGAACGGAGCTCTGATAGAACAGATTTGTGTCTCCATACAGTGATCAGATCCTGTATCTCCCGTATGGTCCATGCTGGAGCTCTTTTTGGATTTGGGACTGCATGGCCACCCGTGCTGATCAGCACTCCACACTGGGCAAGCAGGAAATGAAATTCAAAAGTTCGCGGGGATTTTCCTGTCTACCTGGGCAGTGCATCTGAGTTCAGATCGCTTTCCAGAACGGTCACAATGGTGCACTGTGGGATACCGCCAGGAGGCCAATACCGTCGAATTGCGGCCTCACTAACCCTAATCTGACATGGCAATACCGATTTCAGTGCTACTCCCCTCATTGGGGAGGAGTACAGAAATCGGGTTTAAGAGCCCTTTATATCGATATAAAGGGCTTCGTTGTGTGGACGGGTGCAGGGTTAAATCGGTTTAATGCTGCTAAATTCGGTATAAACGCATAGTGTAGACCAGGCCAGAAACAGTTTCACTTGTACTTGGTGTATTCAGGTGCCCAATGTAATACTTCCCTAACTGTGTTTTTGAGTTATTTCCACCCTGCAGTTCTCTACAGTTGTGGGTTGTTTTTACCCTTGTATTGCTCCCTATCTTCTTCTGAATCATAGAGTGATTTTCCAGTCTTCATAAATCACACTTAGCACTTGCCTTTTCTCTTTATTAATTTAAAGCTTTCTCTGATACTGTGTGTGAAGGAAGTTGAATAAGAACTTGTCTCATATGGCTATGAATGCAGATATGTTCTGTAGATATACACCTCTACCCCGATATCACATGAATTTCGATATAATGCGGTAAAGCAGCACTCCAGGGGGTTGGGGCTGCGCACTCCAGCGGATCAAAGCAAGTTCGATATAACGCAGTTTCACCTATAACGCGGTAAGATTTTTGGCTCCCGAGGACAGTGTTCTATCGAGGTAGAGGTGTATATGTTTTGTAGTTTTAGTGAAATACTTATTTAAAGAAACAGATCCAGTTTCCTTTAATACAGTTCATTTCCTGAAGCAGGATGCAAATAAATAAATAAAATAATTAAAAATCTACTGCTTAGCACTTATGTAGAGCTAGATTTATGATGCAAAGATTTATTCTGCCCTATTCTGCATGGTGGAAAGAGCTGGCTCTTTAAAGTGAGAATTAAAATGGACTGCGGATTAAAGTTATGCCCTCCTTTTGTTCACTTGTATTGTTTTTATGGCATAACTTGTTTCTTGGGTGGAATGTTGTCTGCTTCTCACACAAACTGTTCCATGCATTTCAGTTCATAAAATGGAGATATGTATCCCACAAGGGAGTTGTGAGGCTCTTAATTCATGTTTGTATAGCACTTGAGATCAACAGATGGGAACTGTAAAAGTGCCAATTAGACTAGGGCCAGGTCTACACTGCGACTTTAAATCGGTTTAATGGCCGATATACCGATTTAACGCTGTATCCGTTCACACGACGTCGTCATTAATATCGAGTTAA
>NC_133792.1:15988538-15990102 GCF_003597395.2 Chelonoidis abingdonii | reverse complement strand
CACAGTGCACCGCTCCTGAAATCGATGGTAGCCTTGGACCATGGACATAAGCAATCGATTTTTTGATCGCACTGTGGACGCGCAAAACCGATTTTATAACATCGGTTTTGTAATATCGGTTTAAACTACTTCGAAATAATCGTGCAGTGTAGACGTACCCTAAGTGGTAGTAGTATCTGTCCAGTACAAACCTGCTCTTGATATTAAGGGTGTTGTTCTGGCCTGTCTCTTCTAAGGGTACAGCAGCGGGCTTGCAGCCCACAAGGGACAGGTGGACTAAAATGGCTTTGACACCTTTGTGTCATTCTGATTCTGGGCTGCTCCATCGGCCCAAAATGTAGACAGATCAGGAGCCTGTCTAAGTTATGGCAGCCTCCCCTAACTACACTATCGGCTGCAGTGCTGCCTAAAATTTCTGCAGAAGTGCATACTGCAGCCCTACTCCGAGTATATCCCCTTGGCCAGAGCTTGGGAGGAGGTCACTGGAAGGTAGCTGTACAGCTGTCTTCTGCATTTCCTGTACCAGGTCATCCTTTTATAGGCACATCACGGGCTTTCAGAGCCCCTTCACACCACTCTAGCCTTTTTACCTGGCATAAAGGGGTTGGAACAGTGGTGAGGATGTCAGTGTACGTGTACACCTAAAATTAGGGTTCTGAGTCCTGCATAAGACCTGATTTGGTCTGGTGACTTGATGTGGCAGCAGGCTCCAGCAGGCAACAGGGTTTGTTGGCATTTGTGTTTAATTCTTTTTGGAGAAGTCTCCAGTAAATTTCTCTAAAGATCTTTCTCATTTCTCAGTCTGATTTGCAACTAAACACTTTCTTTTGACAAGACAGTTCGTAAATGAGCTGCCACACCGCCTTCTGTCTGCGGAACAGTTTCCTTTTCCCACCCAGTTTCTACTGTACAGTTTTACATTCACACCCATTATTACAATGCTGATATATATATTTTTCAGGCTCCAGAACTTCAGCTTTCTGAATAACCATCCAAAAGCTCTTTCTAAGTACATGATAGTTGAGCTTGTATGGAAGGCTACCTCGTTTGTAGTAGCTTGGGTTGTTTTCTAATGCAGTGGTTTTCAAACTGCAGGTTGCAACCCAGTACTGTAAGTCACTGGGTCGCGGTGTTTCTGGTCAGCACCACCGACTGGGCCGTTAAAAGTGCCATCTACGGTGATGCCCGGTTAAGGCAGACTAGTCCCTACCTGTTCTGATGCTGGATTGTGCCCTGTAAGCAGCCAGCAGCAGGTCTGGCTCCTAGGCAAAGGGGCCACAGAGCTCCGCACGCTGCTCCGAGAACCAGCTTTGCACTCCCAGGAACTGGCCAATGGGAGATATGGGGGTGGTGCCTGTGGGCGAGAGCCATGCGGAACCACTTGCGTGCCTCTGCCTAGGACCCAGACCTGCTGCTGGCCACTTCTGGGGCACAGCATGGTCTGCAGTGCCAGGACAGGTAGGAAACCTGCCTCTGCACAGCTGACTAGGAGCCACCTGAGGTAAGCCCATACGCCAACGCGATGCCCCAATCCCCTGCCTCAGCCCTGAGCCCCCCCAAACCC